>NC_041386.1:227548928-227620741 GCF_002162155.2 Triticum dicoccoides
CGCCCTCCACCCTCATGAGCCCCTCATGGCCCCCCTGGCGTACTTCTTCCGCCTATATATCTCCATACACCCTAAAAACATCCGAGGGCACAATAGATCGGGAGTTCCGCTGCCAGAAGCCTCCGTAGCCACCGAAAGCCAATCCAGACCCATTCCGGCACCCTGCCGGAGGGGGAATCCTTCTCCGGCGAGGAGGGAGTAGTTCTCCCTCGGGGCTGAGGGTATGTACCAGTAGCTATGTGTTTGATCTCTCTCTCTCTCGTGTTCTTGAGATGATACGATCTTGATGTATCGTGAGCTTTGCTATTATAGTTGGATCTTATGTTTCTCCTCCCCCTCTTCTCTCTTGTAATGAATCGAGTTTCCCCTTTGAAGTAATCTTATCAGATTGAGTCTTTAAAGATTTGAGAACACTTGATGTATGTCTTGCCGTGGATATCTGTGGTGACAATGGGATAACACATGATTCACTTGATGTATGTTTTGGTGATCAACTTGCGGGTTCCGCCCATGAACCTATGCATAGGGGTTGGCACACGTTTTCGTCATGATTCTCCGGTAGAAACTTTGGGGCACTCTTTGAGGTCCTTTGTGTTGGTTGAATAGATGAATCTGAGATTGTGTGATGCGTATCGTATAATCATACCCACGGATACTTGAGGTGGCATTGGAGTATCTGGGTGACATTAGGGTTTTGGTTGATTTGTGTCTTAAGGTGTTATTCTAGTACGAACTCTAGGGCTGTTTGTGACACTTATAGGAATAGCCCAACGGATTGATTGGAAAGAGTAACTTTGAGGTGGTTTCGTACCCTACCATAATCTCTTCGTTCGTTCTCCGCTATTAGTGACTTTGGAGTGACTCTTTGTTGCATATTGAGGGATAGTTTTATGATCCAATTATGTTAGTATTGTTGAGTGGACTTACACTAGTGAAAGTATGAACCCTAGGCCTTGTTTCCTAGCATTGCAATACCGTTTACGCTCACTTTTATCACTTGTTACCTTGCTGTTTTTATAATTTCAGATTACAAATACCTTTATCTACTATCCATATACCACTTGTATCACCATCTCTTCGCCGAACTAGTGCACCTATACAATTTACCATTGTATTGGTTGTGTTGGGGACACAAGAGACTCTTCGTTATTTGGTTGCACGGTTGCTTGAGAGAGACCATCTTCATCCTACGCCTCCTACGGATTGATAAACCTTAGGTCATCCACTTGTGGGAAATTTGCTATTGTCCTACAAACCTCTGCACTTAGAGGCCCAACAATGTCTACAAGAAGAAGGTTGTGTAGTAGACATCAAGCTCTTTTCTGGCGCCGTTGCCGGGGAGGTGAGTGCTTGAAGGTATATCTTTAGATCTTGCAATCGAGTCTTTTAGTTTCTTGTTTTATCACTAATTTAGTTTATAAAAGAAAAGTATAAACAATGGAATTGAGTTTGTCTCATATTGTTCACCTTTTTAATATCTTTCGTGAGTATGATGGAAAGGATAATTGTGCTCAAGTGATAGAAGAAGAAATCTATAAAATGTTTGGTACTAAATATTTGAATGATGAGCATGATTGCAAGGTTGTTAGTACGAATTCCTTGAATATCTATGATGCTAATGATATTCAAAGCCACAAGCTTGGGGAAGCTACGTTTGATGAAGATGATAATTTTTGTCTCCCAAGTTTTGATGAGCAAATTTATTATGATGAAAGCATGCCTCCTATCTATGATGATTATTGTGATGACACATATGCTTTAAATAATAATTATAGCCATGAAACTTGTCATCTTGATCTTAATTTTCAATCACATGATAGTTATTTTGTTGAGTTTGCTCCCACTATTATTCATGAGAAGAATTTTGCTTGTGTGGAGAGTAGTAAATTTTCTATGCTTGTAGATCATGAAAAGAATGCTTTAGGTGTTGGTTATATTGTTGAATTCATTCATGATGCTACTGAAAATTATTATGATGGATGAATATATGCTTGTAGGAATTTCAATAATATCAAGTTTCCTCTCTATGTGCTTAAAGTTTTGAAGTTATGCTTGTTTTACCTTCATATGCAAGTTGATTCTTGTTCCCACAAGTTGTTTGCTCACAAAATCCCTATGCATAGGAAGTATGTTAGACTTAAATGTGCTTGTCATATTCTTCATGATGCTCTCTTTATGTTTCAATTCTTATCTTTTATGTGAGCATCGTTGAAATCATCACGCCTAGCTAGGGGCATTAAACAATAGCGCTTGTTGGGAGGCAACCCAATTTTATTTTTGTTCCTTGCATTTTGTTCCTGTTTAGTAATAAATAATTCATCTAGCCTCTATTTAGATGTGGTTTTATGTGTTTAATTAGTGTTTGTGCCAAGTAGAACCTTTGGGAAGACTTGGGGAAAGTCTTGTTGATCATGCTGTCAAAAACAGAAACTTTAGCGCTCACGAGAATTGCTGCCATTTTTATTTGGAGAGTGATATTTAGTTAATTCTTTTTGCATATGATTAATAGATAAATTCCTCAGGTCCAGAAATTTAGTTTATAATTTTTGGGGTTCCATAAGTATAAGTTTGATCCAGATTACTATAGACTGTTCTGTTTTTGACAGATTCTGTTTTTCATGTGTTGTTTACTTATTTTGATGAATCTATGGATAGTAAAAGAGTTTATAAACCATATAGAAGTTGGAATACAGTAGGTTTAACACAAATATAAATAAATAATTAGTTCATTACAGTACCTTGAAGTGGTCTTTTGTTTTCTTTCGCTAACGGAGCTCACGAGTTTTCTACTTTAAGTTTTGTGTTGTGAAGTTTTCAAGTTTTGGGTGAATTCTTGTGATGGATTATGGAACAAGGAGTGGCAAGATCCTAAGCTTGGGGATGCCCATGGCACTCCCAAGATAATCCAAGGACACCAAAAAGTCAAAGCTTGGGGATGCCCCGGAAGGCATTCCCTCTTTCGTCCACTTCCATCGGTAATTTACTTGGAGCTATATTTTTATTCACCAACATGATATGCGTTTTATTGGAGCGTCTTGTATTATTTGTGTCTTTGTGTTTTAGTGTGACACAATCATCCTTGCTGTACACACCTTTTGAGATAGCCATACATGAATTAAAATTTGATAGAATACTCTATGTGCTTCACTTATATCTTTTGAGCTATGTAGTTTTGCTCTATGTGCTTCACTTATATCTTTTGAGCTATGTAATTTTGCTCTATGTGCTTCACTTAGATCTTTTAGAGCACGGTGGTGGATTTGTTTTAAAGAAACTATTGATCTTGCATGCTTCACTTAGATTATTTTGAGAGTCTTAAATAGCATGGTAATTTGCTTACAATCCTAATATGCTAGGTATTCAAGAATAATAAAATTCTCTTATAAGTGTGTTGAATACTAAGAGAAGTTTGATACTTGATGATTGTTTTGAGATATGAGGATGGTAATATTAGAGTCATGCTAGTTGAGTAGTTGTGAATTTGAGAAATACTTGTGTTGAAGTTTGTTATTCCTGTAGCATGCACGTATGGTGAACTGTTATGTGATGAAGTCGGAGCATGATTTATTTATTGATTGCCTTCCTTATGAGTGGCGGTCGGGGACGAGCGATGGTCTTTTCCTACCAATCTATCCTCCTAGGAGCATGCGCGTAATACTTTGCTTTGATAACTTGTAGATTTTTGCAATAAGTATATGAGTTCTTTATGACTAATGTTGAGTCCATGGATTATACGCACTCTCACCCTTCCACCATTGCTAGCCTCTCTAGTACCGCGCAACTTTCGCCGGTACCATAAACCCACCATATACCTTCCTCAAAACAGCCACCATAACTACCTATCATGGAATTTCCATAGCCATTCTGAGATATATTGCCATGCAACTTTCCACCATTCCGTTATTATGACACGCTTCATTATTGTCATACTGCTTTGCATGATCATGTAGTCGACATCGTATTTGTGGCAAAGCCACCATTCATAATTCTTTCATACATGTCACTCATGCATCATTTCACATCCCGGTACACCGCCAGAGGCATTCATATAGAGTCATATCTTGTTCTAAGTATCGAGTTGTAATTCTTGAGTTGTAAGTAAATAGAAGTGTGATGATCATCATTATTAGAGCATTGTCACAGTGAGGAAAGGATGATGGAGACTATGATTCCCCCATAAGTCGGGATGAGACTCCAGACAAAAAATAAATAAAAGAGGCCAAAGAAGCCCTAATAAAAAAAGAGAAATAAAAGAGGCCATAAAAAAGAGAAAGGCCCAAATAAAAAAATAAAAATGAGAGAAAAAGACAGAAGGGGCAATGCTACTATCCTTTTACCACACTTGTGCTTCAAAGTAGCACCATGATCTTCATGATAGAGAGTCTCCTATGTTGTCACTTTCATATACTAGTGGGAATATTTCATTATAGAACTTGGCTTGTATATTCCAATGATGGGCTTCCTCAAAATGCCCTAGGTCTTCGTGAGCAAGCGAGTTGGATGCACACCCACTTAGTTTCTTTTGTTGAGCTTTCATATACTTATAGCTCTAGTGCATCCGTTGCATGGCAATCCCTACTCACTCACATTGATATCTACTGATGGGCATCTACATAGCCCATTGATACACCTAGTTGATGTGAGACTATCTTCTCCTTTTTGTCTTCTCCACAACCACCATTCTATTCCACCTATAGTGCTATATCCATGGCTCACGCTCATGTATTGTGTGAAGATTGAAAAAGTTTGAGAACATCAAAAGTATGAAACAATTGCTTGGCTTGTCATCGGGGTTGTGCATGATTTAAATATTTTGTGTGGTGAAGATGGAGCATAGCCAGACTATATAATTTTCTAGGGATCGCTTTCTTTGGCCATGTTATTTTGAGAAGACATAATTGCTTAGTTAGTATGCTTGAAGTATTATCATTTTTATGTCAATATGAAATTTTGTCTTGAATCTTATGGATCTGAATATTCATACCACAATTAACAAGAATTACATTGAAATTATGCCAAGTAGCACTCCGCATCAAAAATTCTATTTTTATCATTTACTTACTCGAGGACGAGCAGGAATTAAGCTTGGGGATGCTGATACATCTCCAACGTATCTATAATTTTTTATTGCTCCATGCTATATTATCTACTGTTTTGAATGTTTATGGGCTTTATTATACACTTTTATATCATTTTTGGGACTAACCTATTAACCCAAAGCCTAGTGCTAGTTTCTGTTTGTACCCTGTTTTAGGGTTTCGAAGAAAAGGAAAATCAAATGGAGTCCAATTGACCTGAAACTTCACGAAACTCATTTTTGGAAGGAAAGAAGCCTAGAAGACTTGGAGTGCACGTCGGGGGATCTGCAAGGAGGTCACGAGGCAGGGGGCGCTCCCTCCACCCTCGTGAGCCCCTCGTGGCCCCCCTGACGTACTTCTTCCGCCTATATATCTCCATATACCCTAAAAACATCTGAGGGCACAATAGATCGGGAGTTCCGCCGCCAGAAGCCTCCATAGCCACCAAAAGCCAATCTAGACCCGTTCTGGCACCCTGCTAGAGGGGGAATCCTTCTCCGGTGGCCATCTTCATCATCCAGGTGCTCTCCATGACGAGGAGGGAGTAGTTCTCCCTCGGGGCTGAGGGTATGTACCAGTACGAACTCTAGGGCTGTTAGTGACACTTATAGGAATAGCCCAACGGACTGATTGAGAAGAGTAACTTTGAGGTGGTTTCGTACCCTACCATAATCTCTTCGTTCGTTCTCCGGTATTAGTGACTTTGGAGTGACTCTTTGTTGCATATTGAGGGATAGTTTTATGATCCAATTATGTTAGTATTGTTGAGAGGACTTACACTAGTGAAAGTATGAACCCTAGGCCTTGTTTCCTAGCATTGCAATACCGTTTATGCTCACTTTTATCACTTGTCACCTTGCTGTTTTTATAATTTCAGATTACAAATACCTTTATGTACTATCCATATATCACTTGTATCACCATCTCTTCGTCGAACTAGTGCACCTATACAATTTACCACTTGTATCATCATCTCGGTGCTCTCCATGACGAGGAGGGAGTAGTTCTCCCTCGGGGCTGAGGGTATGTACCAGTAGCTATGTGTTTGATCTCTCTCTCTCTCGTGTTCTTGAGATGATACGATCTTGACGTATCGTGAGCTTTGATATTATAGTTGGATCTTATGTTTCTCCTCCCCATCTTCTCTCTTGTAATGGATCGAGTTTCCCCTTTGAAGTAATCTTATCGGATTGAGTCTTTAAATATTTGAGAACACTTGATATATGTCTTGTCGTGGATATCTGTGGTGACAATGGGATAACACATGATTCACTTGATGTATGTTTTGGTGATCAACTTGCGGGTTCCGCCCATGAACCTATGCATAGGGGTTGGCACACGTTTTCGTCATGATTCTCCGGTAGAAACTTTGGGGCACTCTTTGAGGTCCTTTGTGTTGGTTGAATAGATGAATCTGAGATTGTGTGATGCATACCGTATAATCATACCCATGGATACTTGAGGTGACACTGGAGTATCTAGGTGACATTAGGGTTTTGGTTGATTTTTGTCTTAAGGTGTTATTCTAGTACGAACTCTAGGGCTGTTTGTGACACTTATAGGAATAGCCCAACGGACTGATTGAGAAGAGTAACTTTGAGGTGGTTTCATACCCTACCATAATCTCTTCGTTCGTTCTCCGCTATTAGTGACTTTGGAGTGACTCTTTGTTGCATATTGAGGGATAGTTTTATGATCCAATTATGTTAGTATTGTTGAGTGGACTTACACTAGTGAAAGTATGAACCCTAGGCCTTGTTTCCTAGCATTGCAATACCGTTTACGCTCATTTTTATCACTTGTTACCTTGCTGTTTTTATAATTTCAGATTACAAATACCTTTATCTACTATCCATATACCACTTGTATCACCATCTCTTCGCCGAACTAGTGCACCTATACAATTTACCATTGTATTGGTTGTGTTGGGGACACAAGAGACTCTTCGTTATTTGGTTGCACGGTTGCTTGAGAGAGACCATCTTCATCCTACGCCTCCTACGGATTGATAAACCTTAGGTCATCCACTTGAGGGAAATTTGCTACTGTCCTACAAACCTCTGCACTTAGAGGCCCAACAACGTCTACAAGAAGAAGGTTGTGTAGTAGACATCAAGCTCTTTTCTGGCGCTGTTGCCGGGGAGGTGAGTGCTTGAAGGTATATCTTTAGATCTTGCAATCGAGTCTTTTAGTTTATTGTTTTATCACTAATTTAGTTTATAAAAGAAAAGTATAAAAAAATGGAATTGAGTTTGTCTCATACGCTTCACCTTTTTAATATCTTTCGTGAGTATGATGGAAAGGATAATTGTGCTCAAGTGATAGAAGAAGAAATCTATAAAATGTTTGGTACTAAATATTTGAATGATGAGCATGATTGCAAGGTTGTTAGTACGAATTCCTTGAATATCTATGATGCTAATGATATTCAAAGCCACAAGCTTGGGGAAGCTACGTTTGATGAAGATGATAATTTTTGTCTCCCAAGTTTTGATGAGCAAATTTATTATGATGAAAGCATGCCTCCTATCTATGATGATTATTGTGATGACACATATGCTTTAAAGAATAATGATAACCATGAAACTTGTCATCTTGATCTTAATTTTCAATCACATGATAGTTATTTTGTTGAGTTTGCTCCCACTATTATTCATGAGAAGAATTTTGCTTGTGTGGAGAGTAGTAAATTTTCTATGCTTGTAGATCATGAAAAGAATGCTTTAGGTGTTGGTTATATTGTTGAATTCATTCATGATGCTACTGAAAATTATTATGATGGAGGAATATATGCTTGTAGGAATTTCAATAATATCAAGTTTCCTCTCTATGTGCTTAAAGTTTTGAAGTTATGCTTGTTTTACCTTCATATGCAAGTTGATTCTTGTTCCCACAAGTTGTTTGCTCACAAAATCCCTATGCATAGGAAGTATGTTAGACTTAAATGTGCTTGTCATATTCTTCATGATGCTCTCTTTATGTTTCAATTCTTATCTTTTATGTGAGCATCGTTGAAATCATCATGCCTAGCTAGGGGCATTAAACAATAGCGCTTGTTGGGAGGCAACCCAATTTTATTTTTGTTCCTTGCATTTTGTTCCTGTTTAGTAATAAATAATTCATCTAGCCTCTATTTAGATGTGGTTTTATGTGTTTAATTAGTGTTTGTGCCAAGTAGAACCTTTGGGAAGACTTGGGGAAAGTCTTGTTGATCATGCTGTCAAAAACAGAAACTTTAGCGCTCACGAGAATTGCTGCCATTTCTATTTGGAGAGTGATATTTAGTTAATTCTTTTTGAATATGATTAATAGATAAATTCCTCAGGTCCAGAAATTTAGTTTATAATTTTTGGGGTTCCATAAGTATAAGTTTGATCCAGATTACTACAGAATGTTCTGTTTTTGACAGATTCTGTTTTTCATGTGTTGTTTACTTATTTTGATGAATCTATGGATAGTAAAAGAGTTTATAAACCATATAGAAGTTGGAATACAGTAGGTTTAACACAAATATAAATAAATAATTAGTTCATTACAGTACCTTGAAGTGGTCTTTTGTTTTCTTTCGCTAACGGAGCTCACGAGTTTTCTACTTTAAGTTTTGTGTTGTGAAGTTTTCAAGTTTTGGGTGAATTCTTGTGATGGATTATGGAACAAGGAGTGGCAAGAGCCTAAGTTTGGGGATGCCCATGGCACTCCCAAGATAATCCAAGGACACCAAAAAGTCAAAGCTTGGGGATGCCCCGGAAGGCATTCCCTCTTTCGTCCACTTCCATCGGTAATTTACTTGGAGCTATATTTTTATTCACCAACATGATATGTGTTTTATTGGAGCGTCTTGTATTATTTGTGTCTTTGTGTTTTAGTGTGCCACAATCATCCTTGCTATACACACCTTTTTAGATAGCCATACATGAATTAAAATTTGATAGAATACTCTATGTGCTTCACTTATATCTTTTGAGCTATGTAGTTTTGCTCTATGTGCTTCACTTATATCTTTTGAGCTATGTAATTTTGCTCTATGTGCTTCACTTAGATCTTTTAGAGCACAGTGGTGGATTTGTTTTAAAGAAACTATTGATCTCGCATGCTTCACTTAGATTATTTTGAGAGTCTTAAATAGCATGGTAATTTGCTTACAATCCTAATATGCTAGGTATTCAAGAATAATAAAATTCTCTTATAAGTGTGTTGAATACTAAGAGAAGTTTGATACTTGATGATTGTTTTGAGATATGAGGATGGTAATATTAGAGTCATGCTAGTTGAGTAGTTGTGAATTTGAGAAATACTTGTGTTGAAGTTTGTTATTCCTGTAGCATGCACGTATGGTGAACTGTTATGTGATGAAGTCGGAGCATGATTTATTTATTGATTGCCTTCCTTATGAGTGGCGTTCGGGGACGAGCGATGGTCTTTTCCTACCAATCTATCCTCCTAGGAGCATGTGCGTAATACTTTGCTTTGATAACTTGTAGATTTTTGCAATAAGTATATGAGTTCTTTATGACTAATGTTGAGTCCATGGATTATACGCACTCTCACCCTTCCACCATTGCTAGCCTCTCTAGTACCGCGCAACTTTTGCCGCTACCATAAACCCACCATATACCTTCCTCAAAACAGCCACCATAACTACCTATCATGGCATTTCCATAGCCATTCTGAGATATATTGCCATGCAACTTTCCACCGTTCCGTTATTATGACACGCTTCATTATTGTCATACTGCTTTGCATGATCATGTAGTCGACATCGTATTTGTGGCAAAGCCACCATTCATAATTCCTTCATACATGTCACTCATGCATCATTTCACATCCCGGTACACCGCCAGAGGCATTCATATAGAGTCATATCTTGTTCTAAGTATCGAGTTGTAATTCTTGAGTTGTAAGTAAATAAAAGTGTGATGATCATCATTATTAGAGCATTGTCACAGTGAGGAAAGGATGATGGAGACTATGATTCCCCCATAAGTTGGGATGAGACTCCAGACGAAAAATAAATAAAAGAGGCCAAAGAAGCCCTAATAAAAAAGAGAAATAAAAGAGGCCATAAAAAAGAGAAAGGCCCAAATAAAAAAATAAAAAATGAGAGAAAAAGACAGAAGGGGCAATGCTACTATCCTTTTACCACACTTGTGCTTCAAAGTAGCACCATGATCTTCATGATAGAGAGTCTCCTATGTTGTCACTTTCATATACTAGTGGGAATCTTTCATTATAGAACTTGGCTTGTATATTCCAATGATGGGCTTCCTCAAAATGCCCTAGGTCTTCGTGAGCAAGCGAGTTGGATGCACACCCACTTAGTTTCTTTTGTTGAGCTTTCATATACTTATAGCTCTAGTGCATCCGTTGCATGGCAATCCCTACTCACTCACATTGATATCTACTGATGGGCATCTACATAGCCCATTGATACGCCTAGTTGATGTGAGACTATCTTCTCCTTTTTGTCTTCTCCACAACCACCATTCTATTCCACCTATAGTGCTATATCCATGGCTCACGCTCATGTATTGTGTGAAGAATGAAAAAGTTTGAGAACATCAAAAGTATGAAACAATTGCTTGGCTTGTCATCGGGGTTGTGCATGATTTAAATACTTTGTGTGGTGAAGATGGAGCATAGCCAGACTATATAATTTTCTAGGGATCGCTTTCTTTGGCCATGTTATTTTGAGAAGACATAATTGCTTAGTTAGTATGCTTGAAGTATTATCATTTTTATGTCAATATGAAATTTTGTCTTGAATCTTATGGATCTGAATATTCATACCACAATTAAGAAGAATTACATTGAAATTATGCCAAGTAGCACTCCGCATCAAAAATTCTGTTTTTATCATTTACTTACTCGAGGACGAGCAGGAATTAAGCTTGGGGATGCTGATACATCTCCAACGTATCTATAATTTTTTATCGCTCCATGCTATATTATCTACTGTTTTGAATGTTTATGGGCTTTATTATACATTTTTATATCATTTTTGGGACTAACCTATTAACCCAAAGCCTAGTGCTAGTTTCTGTTTGTACCCTGTTTTAGGGTTTCGAAGAAAAGGAAAATCAAACGGAGTCCAATTGACCTGAAACTTCACAGAACTCATTTTTGGAAGGAAAGAAGCCTAGAAGACTTGGAGTGCACGTCGGGGGATCTGCAAGGAGGTCACAAGGCAGGGGGTGCGCCCTCCACCCTCGTGAGCCCCTCGTGGCCCCCCTGACGTACTTCTTCCGCCTATATATCTCCATATACCCTAAAAACATCCGAGGGCACAATAGATCGGGAGTTCCGCCGCCAGAAGCCTCCATAGCCACCAAAAGCCAATCTAGACCCGTTCTGGCACCCTGCTAGAGGGGGAATCCTTCTCCGGTGGCCATCTTCATCATCCAGGTGCTCTCCATGACGAGGAGGGAGTAGTTCTCCCTCGGGGCTGAGGGTATGTACCAGTAGCTATGTGTTTGATCTCTCTCTCTCTCTCTCTCTCTCTCGTGTTCTTGAGATGATACGATCTTGATGTATCGCGAGCTTTGCTATTATAGTTGGATCTTATGTTTCTCCTCCCCCTCTTCTCTCTTGTAATGGATCGAGTTTCCCCTTTGAAGTAATCTTATCGGATTGAGTCTTTAAATATTTGAGAACACTTGATATATGTCTTGCCGTGGATATCTGTGGTGACAATGGGATATCACGTGATTCACTTGATGTATGTTTTGGTGATCAACTTGCGGGTTCCGCCCATGAACCTATGCATAGGGGTTGGCACACGTTTTCGTCGTGATTCTCCCGTAGAAACTTTGGGGCACTCTTTGAGGTCCTTTGTGTTGGTTGAATAGATGAATCTGAGATTGTGTGATGCATACCGTATAATCATACCCACGGATACTTGAGGTGACATTGGAGTATCTAGGTGACATTAGGGTTTTGGTTGATTTTTGTCTTAAGGTGTTATTCTAGTACGAACTCTAGGGCTGTTTGTGACACTTATAGGAATAGCCCAACGGACTGATTGAGAAGAGTAACTTTGAGGTGGTTTCGTACCCTACCATAATCTCTTCGTTCGTTCTCCGGTATTAGTGACTTTGGAGTGACTCTTTGTTGCATATTGAGGGATAGTTTTATGATCCAATTATGTTAGTATTGTTGAGAGGACTTACACTAGTGAAAGTATGAACCCTAGGCCTTGTTTCCTAGCATTGCAATACCGTTTATGCTCACTTTTATCACTTGTCACCTTGCTGTTTTTATAATTTCAGATTACAAATACCTTTATGTACTATCCATATACCACTTGTATCGCCATCTCTTCGTCGAACTAGTGCACCTATACAATTTACCATTGTATTGGGTGTGTTGGGGACACAAGAGACTCTTCATTATTTGGTTGCAGGGTTGCTTGAGTGAGACCATCTTCATCCTACGCCTCCTACGAATTGATAAACCTTAGGTCATCCACTTGAGGGAAATTTGCTACTGTCCTACAAACCTCTGCACTTGGAGGCCCAACAACGTCTACAAGAAGAAGGTTGTGTAGTAGACATCACCTTCCCATTTTGAGAGGAGGTTTCATGCAAAGAATCTGAAACGAGAGTTGTACAAAAAACATATTCTTCTACTTTAAACTCACGCTTTTGGATTCTCTTATCATGCCATCTTTTGACTTTTTCTTTAAACAACTTGGCATTTTCATAAGCTTGGGTTCTCCATTCATCTAATGAGCTAATATCAAATAACCTCTTTTCACCGGCAAGTTTGGAATCATAGTTGAGCTCTTTGATTGCCCAATATGCTTTATGTTCTAACTCAAGAGGCAAATGACAAGCTTTTTCCATAAAACATTTAATAAGGAGACATACCCATATGATATTTATATGCTGTTCTATAAGCCCAAAGTGCATCATCTAATTTCTTAGACCAATTCTTCCTGGGCCTATTGACACTCTTTTGCAAGATTAATTTTATTTCTCTGTTGCTAAGTTCAACTTGACCACTAGACTTAGGATGATAAGGTGATGCAGTTCTATGGTTAACATCATACTTTGCAAGCATTTTACGGAAAGCGCCATGAATAAAGTGTGAACCACCATTAGTCATTAAATATCTAGGGACTCCAAACCTTGGGAAAATAACTTCCTTAAGCATTTTAATAGAGGTGTTGTGATCATAACTACTGGTTGGAATAGCTTCTACCCATTTAGTAACATAATCAACAGCAACCAAAATATGTGTATGAAAAGTTCCCATGTAATCAAATCCCCAAACATCAAATGGTTCAACAGCAAGTGAATAATTCATAGGCATTTCTTGACGCTTACCGATATTACCTATTCTTTGGCATTCATCACAAGATAAAGATGAACTTACGGGCATCCTTGAACATAGTAGGCCAATAAAATCCAGATTGCAATACCTTGTGAGAAGTTCTATCTCCAGCATGATGCCCTCCATAAGCTTTGGAGTGACATCTCCATAGGATTTGTCCCTTTTCATGCTCAGGTACACAACGTCTAATAATACCATCTACTCCTTCTTTATAAAGATGTGGGTCATCCCAAAAGTAGTGTCTTAAATCATAGAAGAATTTTTTGTTTTGTTGATATGTAAAACTAGGTGGTAAATATTTAGCAACAATGTAATTAGCATAGTCAGCATACCAAGGAGTGTTGTGAGCAACATTTATTGCAGCTAACTGCTCATCAGGCACATTCTCAAGCCTAGACAAGTTATCAGCTATGGGTTCCCGGCTCCTTTTCTATCAGTGATATGTAAATGAAATTCTTGTAGCAAGAGAACCCATTTAATATGTCTAGGTTTAGCATCTTTCTTTTCCATGAGATATTTAATAGCAGCATGATCGGTGTGAACAATTACTTTTGAATCAACAATGTAAGGTCTAAATTTATCACAAGCAAACACAACTGCTAAGAATTCTTTTTCAATAGTAGCATAATTTCGTTGAGCACTGTCTAGAGTTTTACTAGCATAATGAATAACATTCAGTTTCTTATCAACTCTTTGTCTTAGAACAACACCAACAACATAGTCACTAGCATCACACATAATTTCAAAAGGCAAGTTCCAATCAGGTGGTTGAATAATAGGTGCAGAAATTAAGGCTTTCTTGAGTGTTTCAAAGGCTTCTAAACAATCATCATCAAAGACAAAAGGAATGTCCTTTTGCAAAAGATTCGTAAGAGGCCAAGAAATTTTAGAGAAGTCTATGATAAATCTCCTATAGAAACCAGCATGACCTAGGAAACTATGAATACCTTTGATATCTTTAGGACATGGCATTTTCTCAATTGCATCAACCTTAGCTTTGTCCACTTCAATACATCTTTCAGAAAATTTATGACCCAAGACAATGCCTTCATTAACCATAAAGTGGCACTTCTCCCAATTCAAGACATGATTTGTTTGGTCGCATCTCTGCAAAACTCGATCAAGATTGCTTAAACAATCATCAAAATACTTCCCATAAATAGAGAAATCATCCATGAAAACCTCAACAATCTTTTCACAAAAGTCAGAGAATATAGCAATCATACATCTTTCAAAGGTAGCGGGTGCATTGCATAAACCAAAAGGCATACGTCTATAAGCATAAGTTCCAAAGGGACAAGTAAAAGTGGTATTTTCTTGATCAGGTTGAGAAATAGGTATTTGTGAAAACCCAGAATATCCATCAAGGAAGCAAAAATGTGTGTGCTTAGATAATCTTTCTAGAATTTGATCAATAAAAGGCAGAGGGTAATGATCTTTTCTAGTTGCTTTGTTTAATTTTCTAAAATCAATTACCATTCTATAACCTGTAACAATTCTTTGTGGAATAAGTTCATTCTTATCATTAGAAACAATAGTAATGCCTCCCTTTTTAGGGACACAATGAACAGGACTTACCCATCTACTATCAGCTATAGGATAGATTATACCTGCTTCCAGAAGTTTTAAGATTTTTGTTCTTACCACTTCCTTCATTTTTGGATTTAACCAACGTTGGTGATCAACAATGGGTTTAGCATCAGGTTCCATATTAATCTTGTGCTGACATAGAGTGGGACTAATGCCCTTTAAATCATCAAGAGTATATCCAATAGCAGCTCGGTGCTTCCTTAGAACTTTAATAATCTTTCTTCTTCATGTTTTGAAAGGTTAGAACTAATAATAATAGGATATATCTTCTTTTCACCAAGATAAGCATATTTCAAAGTGTATGGCAATTGTTTTAATTCAAACACAGGATCACCTTTAGGTGGAGGAGGACCTCCTAGAGTTTCAATAGGAAAATTGTGTTTAAGAAGAGGACGTTGTTCAAAGAAAATCTTATCTATTTCATTTCTTTCATGCATACATAAATCATTTTCATGGTCTAGCAGATATTGTTCTAGTGGATCAGTAGGAGGGACAACAATAGAAGCAAGACCAATTAATTCATCTTTACTAGGCAAATCTTTTTCATGAAGTTTTCTACTAAACTTGGAAAAATTAAACTCATGAGACTCATCACCAAAACTAACACCGACAATTTGTTTCTCACAGTCTATTCTAGCATTAACAGTGTTCAAGAAAGGTCTACCAAAGATAATGGGACAAAAGTCATCTTGTGGGGAACCAAGAACAAGAAAATCGGTAGGGTATTTTATTTTCCCACACAAGAGTTCAACATATCTAACAATCCCAATTGGTGATATGGTGTCTCTATTAGCAAGTTTAATAGTAACATCTATGTCTTCTATCTCTGCGGGTGCTATGTCATTCATAATTTCTTGATATAAGGAATAAGGAATAGCACTCACGCTAGCACCTATGTCACATAAACCATGATAACAGTGATCTCCTATTTTAACTGAGACAACGGGCATGCCAACAACAGGTCTATGTTTATCCTTTTTATCAGGTTTGGCAATTCTAGCAGCTTCTTCATATAAGTAAATAACTTGCCCATCCACATCTTCTTCCAATAGATCTTTAACCATAGCAATATTAGGTTCTACTTTAATTTGTTCATCAGGTTTAGGTGCTCTAATATAGCTTTTGTTGACCAAAGTTGAAACTTTAGCATGTTCCTTTATCCTAACAGGGAAAGGTGGTTTCTCAATATAAGTAGTAGGAACAACTGGATCTACATTATAAATTATAGTTTCTTCTTTAACTGGTACTAGTTTTTTAATTTCTTCTTTAATAGGTGGGTGATATTTAAACCACTTCTCTTTAGGGCGATCAACATGAGTAGCAAATGATTCACAAAAGGAGGCTACTATCTCAGAGTCAAGTCCATATTTAGTGCTAAAATTTTTTAAAGCATCGATATTCATAAAAGATTTAACACAATCATACTTAAGTTTAATACCTGACTCTTTACCTTCATCGAGTTCCCAATCTTCAGAGTTCCGTTTAATTCTTTCCAAAAGATCCCACCAGAATTCAGTAGTTTTCTTCATAAAAGAACCAGCACAAGAAGTATCAAGCATGGTTTGATCATTACGAGAAATCCGAGCATAAAAATTCTGGATAATAATTTCTCTTGAGAGCTCATGATTGGGGCATGAATGTAACATTGACTTTAGCCTCCCCCAAGCTAGAGCGATACTTTCTCCTTCACGAGGCCAAAAATTATATATATATATAAACACTATTCTGATCACGGGATCAGAATAATATTCTGATCACAACCTGGCCTGCCCCGTGTAACATCCCAAATTTTCAATTTGGAATGTTATACATTAGGTCATCATGCATATCATATTTCATTTTGCTTTTGGTTTTGATCCTAGAAAATCCTAAGCAACTCAAGGACCCACGGAGAGAGTTGGGGATTTCGTTATTTACATATTTGAGTTTTCTCAAATTATGTAAACAGGATCATTTGATTTTATTTATTTTATCATCAACTATTTCTATTACAAAAATATGAGAGAGGGAATAAAATGACTTTCCCAAAATATAGAAATATTGAGGATTTAATAAGAAAATCAAATAAGATTTATTTCGGAGTTTTTCGGTATTTTTATTTGAATTTAGGAAAAATGCATGTTTTCAAAGTTGTAGTTTGGGCCCAGATAAATGTTCACTTTATCGGGCTTGATTTTACAAACCCGAGAAAATTTATTTCGTGATTTTTGGAGTCCGTTTAGTATTTCTTTTTATTTTTCTTCCGAGCAGAATTAAAAAAAACGCGGAACCGACTTTGGGCCGTACTCGGCCAGGACACCGCCTGGCCGGGGCCTTTATAATGCGCGCCTGAGGCCCGAGCCGAGCCAGCCCATCACCGCCGCCCTAACCCTAGCCAGCCGCTGCCGCCCGCTGCCGCCGCCCCGCCGCCGCCGCCGGAGCAGCGCGCCGCCCGAGGTTCGCCGCCGCCTTGTTTTCCGTGCCGTTTAAAAAAAATCTGTTCGTCGTTTTTCTTTTTCGTCGGATTTTTCGCGGTTATTTTCTGATGGTGATTTCTGATCCGATTTTCGTTTTAGTATAACTTTTAGCTCGTTTATCGGAATCAGGCGATTCAAGCGCCTGGAGTTTCGTCTTGAAACCCTCTTTCCCAATAATCAACTTAAACATGTTTTTGCTACTGTAAAATTTGACTTAGATCCAGATTACTAGAACAAAGTTGTTTTCTTTCGCCGTTTGATTTCTTTTGCTTCATTCGATTTGATTCTTTTTGCCAACCAGGGTTCTTAAGTTGAACTTTCTGGTTAGATCTTCTATTTGAGTTTTACCTGTGTATTAGATAAGTACTTATTGTATGCCTGTTTGTTTGTCTGCGATAGAATACCCGGAGTGCGCCGCCTGTTACGTTGAATCTCTAGGTTTCACGGATCATCAGTAAGGCAAGTAACACTTTGATCATACCTTTTCTACAATCCAGTTTTATTGCATTAGATCAATTCTCACACATTGCATGATTAGGATCTAATTAAATTGTGGGATGGGAAGTAGATGAGGTAGTACCTATTACCTGTTTATTATCAAACCTTTGGGAGTTACTTTCTACGTTTGCTTATTATGCCATGCTATGCTAGTAGACGTGGATTGGGTGAGTGAAATCCATGACAGATGTGAGATTGATAATTAATGGTTTATCTAAGGTGGCAACTTAAACACACATCTAGGTGGATTGAGGCACCTGGTTTCCAGGACTTGCCTGTTTTTTTTTGGACCGCCACCCAGGCTCAAAGGGATCATGAGATTATTCATACTAGAAACTTCCGTGTGCAGCCACAAGCCATTATGGGCTCTGGCATAGTTGACTAAGTTGTGCGAACTCTTACAGTGGTAGACGAGCAGATGTAGGGGATGTAGGTGGTGCGGTCTACCTGATCGTAAGGTGTTAGCGCTTCTGAAAGACTGTGTCTCGGTCATCCATTTCTCAAACACCATGTAGTGCGAGAAATCCAACGGAGGCGATCGAGTCTTGTGGGGAAAAGTGCGCAAACCTCTGCAGAGTGTAATAAACTAATCATGGTTAGCCGTGTCCCCGGTTATGGACAATCTTGAGTATCTAGTACTTGGATTTTCATGTGAATCTCAACATGTTACTCTAAAGTTAATTTTGTTGGGTTTAATGATGTTAACTTAATTGGGATTGAGAATGCTGTCAACCATTCTCAATGTTCAACAACCACCATGATAGTAATTAAATTTATTCCTTTGAAGTAGGGAAAAATTGGCTTTACGCAAAACTTGTAACCATAGAGCTTTCCACCAGCCAAATATGCATATAGTATAGCTGTTGCATTTCATTACTCTCTATGTGTTACCTTGCCAGCATATTCCATGTGCTGACCCGTTTTCGGGCTGCAACGTTAATGTTGCAGACTTTTCAGACGATGATTAAGGAGTTTTTAGGTCGTGGTTCTATACTCAGTGATGCCGTTGGAGTTGATGGACTCACTTATCTTCCAAGCCTTCCGTTGTTATCGTTATTAGATGGCCTTAAGCCATATTTATTGTAATAAGTTCTCTTTTGAGACACTCGATGTAATAAGTGTGTGATTGCTACTTTGCTATAAATCATTCAAGTACTGTGTGGTGTCAGCATTACTGATCCAGGGATGACACCGGAGCACAGAGATCAGGCTGTTTGAGGTCTGGTCGCTACAGAGATGGTATCAGAGCACACGCTGACTGTAGGACACGACCACTAAGCTAAAAGACCTAGATCACTACTCACTCTCTTCTCTTCTGACTTCTCATCTTTTCTACTCTTTAGGATGGCGGATGCAAGGAACAAGTTCACACAACCAGATGAAGATACACCCTTTGGACGCCACTTGAAGAAAGTCACTAGATACCTGAACATAGGAGTACCAAGTTTCACGGGAATCTACAACGCCACTTTACCTGAAGAAGAGCGCTGGATGATTCAAGTTCAAGTTCCAGGAAGGACGTTCATGCCAGTCACTGAGCCCATAGAGTTTTCTTTTGATGCACCAACTTGGAGTCTAGGAAAGAGTATGGCAGCTCACATCGCCATGGGACGCATAGGAGAAGTCTACCGCAAGGATCTCAAGGATACTATCTACCAGATTTGTGGGCGCCGAGATGAACACTGGGAGATGATTAGCACCAGGAAGGATAGATCAATCGCAGCTTTTATCCAGGAGTTAAACCAGCACATTCGACGACAGGAGAATCAGATGTGCGCCGACATGATAGATCTAAAGAAGGCTAAAACTAGAATCAAGGAACTGGAGGAAGAACTCAAGGTTACATGTGAAGATTATGAAGAAGAAATTGAAGTATTGGTGGAGAAGAATGACGATCTGATCAAGAAGATTGGAATATTTATGGGAGGCCCGACACCAGTAGATGAAGACGAAGAACCCAAGGAGATTAGCCCAGAAGACTACATCATCATCGACGGCACCGACTCGGAAGCAGATAGTAGCGATGATGACTATGTTGATGAAGCAGGAGCAGATATCATGGAGTCTACAACCGTAGAATATTTCTAGTAGACCACCTCATCAGTAGTAGTAGTCCACCATGTAAATATAGTAGTCCGAGCACTTTGCGATAGTTAGATCGATTGTATGCCTTTGTTTGATTGATTGAAGTGAATTGTGTGCTTTTGCCTCATGTGCATATGGGTAGTGTTTTCTCTTTAGACCCCCTCTATTCTTATATCTCGTCTTTTCACCCTCAGATGCCTCCGAGACGTGACCCCGGATTTGCCTTTCCGCCGGAGCTCACCCAGTTGATCCAGCAGCAGAACACCTTGATGCAGTTGCTAGTTCAGAATCAGAATCAGGGGAACAACACCACCACCACCACCACCACCACCACCACCTGTTGACCACTTAGCCCGTTTTCTTAGGCTAAATCCGCCAGTGTTTTCCAGTAGCACCGAGCCGATAGTAGCAGATGATTGGCTCCACAAGATAGCTAGGGAGTTGACCATAGCAGGATGCACAGATGCGGAGAAGATTAAGTTTGCCGCACATCACTTAGAAGGACCCGCAGCATCCTGGTGGGAGAATTTCACAGCCACCTTCCCAGTCGACACTGTCACATGGGACCAGTTTCAGCAGGCTTTCCGTACTGCCCATGTTTCAGTAGGAGCAATGGCCATGAGGAAGCGTGAGTTTCGTAACTTGCGCCAAGGAGGACGGACAGTTGGCCAGTATGTGGAGGAGTTCAGTAAGCTAGCACGTTATGCCCCAGATGACGTTGCTACGGATGCAGCTAAGCAGGAGAAATTCCTGGAAGGACTGAATGATGAGTTGAGTATGCAGTTGATGGTAGCCACCTTCAACAACTACCAGGAGTTGGTAGACCGTGCTCTCATGATTGAAGGGAAGCAGCAGCAAATTGAGAACCGCAAGAGGAAGTATGGACAAGGAAAGTATAATTCAGGAGCTCAGTAGAAGCCACGTTTTACCCCTAGACCTGGAGGACATTTTCAGCATACCCATGGAGTAGGTAGCTCGCACAATCACAATGGCACCAAGAATGGTAATGGGAATGGAGGAAGCAACGGACAGAACCGCAACACCCCATCCACCCCAGCCAAGAAGGACTTGAGCCACGTCACTTGCTATAAGTGTTCGAAGCCAGGACATTATGCAAATGAATGTCCTGAAGGCCAAAATGGCAATGGAAGTTCTGGGAAGAAGCCGAACCCTTTCAACAGGGGACAGGTGAACCACGTTAGCGTGGAGGAGGTTGAAGTTCAACCCGATGCAGTAATAGGTAAGTTTTTGGTTAAGTCATTTACTGCACTCGTTCTTTTTGATACTGGTGCATCGCAATCATACATCTCAAGGGGATTTGTGGATAAGTATAACCTACCAACCCAAGCCCTTAGGTCACCCATGTTAGTAACCTTGCCAGGAGCAGAATATGTGGCTAGTCTATGGTGTGATCGGTTACCATTAAGGATTGGTAACTATGTTTTTCCCTCAGACCTAATAGTATTGGAATCTCAAGGATTGGATGTGATATTAGGCATGGATTGGTTATCAAAGTATGAAGGGAATATTGAGTGTGCTAGTAAGTCAATTTTGCTTACCACACCAGAAGGGAGAAGGATCAAGTATGTATCCCGGCATGTACCAAAGAGGACACAAGTAAATTGCCTAACAGGAGTTGTGCAGGAGGAAGTACCAGTGGTAAAGGATTTTCCTGATGTATTTCCCGAAGAGTTGCCAGGCATGCCACCGGATAGAGACATTGAGTTTTTGATTGAGCTATTGCCAGGCACTGGGCCAATATCAAAGAGACCATATAGGATGCCAGCAAAGGATTTAGTGGAAATTAAGAAGCAGATTAAGGAGTTACTGGATAAAGGATATATTCGCCCAAGTTCTTTGCCTTGGGGATCGCCAGTACTTCTAGTGGAGAAGAAGGATGGATCGTTAAGAATGGTTGTTGATTATCGAGGATTGAATGAAGTAACGATCAAGAACAAGTACCCACTACCAATGATCAACAATCTGTTTGATCGGTTGCAAGGAGCTAAAGTGTTTTCCAAGATCGATTTGCGATCAGGATACCACCAGTTGAAGATTCGAGAACAGGATATCCCAAAGACATCTTTCACCACAAGATATGGACTATATGAGTATACCGTTATGTCATTTGAACTGACTAACGCACCTGCCTATTTTATGAACATGATGAACAAAGTGTTTATGGAGTTTTTGGATAAGTTCGCCGTGGTTTTCATTGATGATATCCTGGTTTATTCGAAGAATGAAGAGGAGCATAAGGAGCATTTGCATTTAGTACTTGGAAAGCTCAAAGAACATCAGTTATATGCCAAGTTCAGCAAATGTGAGTTTTGGTTGAACGAAGTAGGATTCCTCGGACACGTTATATCTGGAGAAGGTATAGCAGTAGATCCCGCTAAAGTTGAAACCGTGACCAAGTGGGAAGCACCAACAACAGTTGGAGAGATCCGGAGTTTTCTGGGACTCGCAGGATACTACCGGAGATTTATTGAGAATTTCTCAAAGATTGCAAAGCCTATGACGGAGTTGCTGAAGAAGGATACTAAGTTCAAATGGACTGAGGAGTGTGAGGCTAGTTTCCAGGAGTTGAAGAAACGCTTGGTTACCTCACCAGTGTTGATTTTGCCAGATCAAACCAAGGATTATGAGGTGTATTGCGACGCTTCACGTCGAGGACTTGGAGCAGTGCTTATGCAGGAAGGGAGAGTTGTTTCATATGCTTCAAGACAACTGAAGCCTCACGAATTGAATTACGCTACGCATGATTTGGAGTTAGCAGCCGTAGTGCATGCATTGAAGACATGGAGACATTTCCTCATTGGAAATCATTGTGAGGTGTACACGGATCACAAGAGTTTGAAGTACATTTTCACACAGAAGGAGTTGAATCTCAGACAAAGGAGATGGTTGGAGCTTATCAAAGATTATGATATGAAAATTGCATTATCATCCCGGGAAGGCTAATGTAGTAGCTGACGCATTAAGCCGCAAGAGCCATGTCAATACATTAATGACGGGAGAAATACCCAAGGAGTTGGCAGAAAATCTTCGTGAACTATGTTTGGAAATAGTTCCGAGAGGCTATGTAGCAGCGTTGGAAATTCATTCAACTTTGATGGATAGAATCAGAGAAGCTCAGAAAACTGACAAGGAGATTGCTTCCATAAAGGAGAAAATGAGCCAAGGAAAAGCTAAAGGATTTCGTGAGGATGAGCACGACACCCTATGGTTTGAAGACCGTGTTTATGTACCCAATGACCTGGAGATCAAGAAGTTGATTCTGCAAGAGGCACATGATTCACTGTATTCGATTCACCCAGAAAATACCAAGATGTATTTGGATTTGAAGGATATTTTCTGGTGGGCCGGAATGAAGAAGGATATTGCGGAGTATGTAGCAGTTTGTGACGTATGTCAGAGAGTAAAGGCAGAGCATCAGAAGCCAGCGGGATTGTTGCAGCCATTGCCGATAACCGAATGGAAGTGGGATAAGCTAGGCATGGATTTTATCACGGGATTACCAAGGACTCGTTCAGGCTATGACTCGATTTGGGTCGTAGTTGATCGATTGACAAAGGTAGCTCATTTCATCGCAGTAAAGACCACTTACACTAGTGCTAAGTTGGCAAAGATATACATGACCAAGATCGTATGTTTGCATGGAGTTCTGAGGAGTATTGTATCAGATAGAGGAACCCAGTTTACCTCAAAGTTCTGGAAGCAGTTGCATGAGACTTTAGGTACTAGGCTAGAATTCAGTACAGCTTTTCATCCGCAGACAGATGGACAGACCGAGAGAGTCAATCAGATTTTGGAGGATATGCTGAGAGCTTGTGCGCTAGATTATGGATCTAGTTGGGACGATAATTTGCCATATGCAGAGTTCTCTTACAATAATAGCTATCAGACCAGTTTGAAGATGGCCCCTTTCGAAGCTTTGTACGGAAGGAGGTGCAGGACACCGTTGTCATGGGACAAAGTTGGAGATCGCCAGTTGTTTGGACCAAATTTGATTAAGGAGTCTGAACAGAAGGTGAAGTTGATTCGCGATAGGCTCAAGGTAGCCCAGTCCAGACAGAAGAGCTACGCAGATTCTAAATGCAAGGAGACAGTTTACGAAGTCGGAGACAGAGCTTATCTTCGAGTATCCCCACTTCGAGGGATTAAGCGCTTTGGAGTTAAGGGGAAGTTAGCACCACGATTTGTAGGACCATATCGAGTTTTGGAGCGTATGGGAGAAGTGGCCTACAAGTTGGAATTGCCAGAAGGATTGACAGGAGTTCATGATGTGTTCCACGTTTCTCAGTTGAAAAAGTGTCACGCGGAGATGGCTGACATACCTTTGAGGGACACAGTGCCATTAGAAGCAATTCAGTTGGATAACAATTTGACCTATGAGGAAAAACCAATCAAGATTCTTGAGTTTGCCAGCCGAGTTACTCGCAGCAAGGTTATCAAGTTTTGCAAAGTTCAGTGGAGCCACCACGCGGAGGATGAAGCCACCTGGGAGCGAGAGGAAGATTTGCTCAAGGACCACCCTCACCTATTTTCTAGCCAACCCGAATCTCGAGGGCGAGATTCATCTTAAGGGGGGTAGGTTTGTAACATCCCAAATTTTCAATTTGGAATGTTATACATTAGGTCATCATGCATATCATATTTCATTTTGCTTTTGGTTTTGATCCTAGAAAATCCTAAGCAACTCAAGGACCCACGGAGAGAGTTGGGGATTTCGTTATTTACATATTTGAGTTTTCTCAAATTATGTAAACAGGATCATTTGATTTTATTTATTTTATCATCAATTATTTCTATTACAAAAATATGAGAGAGGGAATAAAATGACTTTCCCAAAATATAGAAATATTGAGGATTTAATAAGAAAATCAAATAAGATTTATTTCGGAGTTTTTTGGTATTTTTATTTGAATTTAGGAAAAATGCGCATTTTTCAAAGTTGTAGTTTGGGCCCAGATAAATGTTCACTTTATCGGGCTTGATTTTAGAAACCCGGGAAAATTTATTTCGTGATTTTTGGAGTCCGTTTAGTATTTCTTTTTATTTTTCTTCCGAGCGGAATTAAAAAAAATGCGGAACCGACTTTGGGCCGTACTCGGCCAGGACACCGCCTGGCCGGGGCCTATATAATGCGTGCCCGAGGCCTGAGCCGAGCCAGCCCATCACCGCCGCCCTAACCCTAGCCAGCCGCCCGTCGCCGCCGCCGGAGCAGCGCGCCGCCCGAGGTTCGCCGCCGCCTTGTTTTCCGTGCCGTTTAAAAAAAATCTGTTCGTCGTTTTTCTTTTTCGTCGGATTTTCGCGGTTATTTTCTGATCGCAATTTCTGATCCGATTTTCGTTTTAGTATAACTTTTCGCTCGTTTATCGGAATCAGGCGATTCAAGCGCCTGGAGTTTCGTCTCGAAACCCTCTTTCTGAATAATCAACTTAAACATGTTTTTGCTACTATAAAATTTGACTTAGATCCAGATTACTAGAACGAAGTTGTTTTCTTTTGCCGTTTGATTTCTTTTGCTTCATTCGATTTGATTCTTTTTGCCAACCAGGGTTCTTAAGTTGAACTTTCTGGTTAGATCTTCTATTTGAGTTTTACCTGTGTATTAGATAAGTACTTATTGTATGCTTGTTTGTTTGTCTGCGATAGAATACCCGGAGTGCGCCGCCTGTTACGTTGAATCTCTAGGTTTCGCGGATCATCAACAAGGCAAGTAACACTTTGATCATACCTTTTCTACAACCCAGTTTTATTGCATTAGATCAATTCTCACACATTGCATGATTAGGATCTAATTTAATTGTGGGATGGGAAGTAGATGAGGTAGTACCTATTACCTGTTTATTATCAAACCTTTGGGAGTTACTTTCTACGTTTGCTTATTATGCCATGCTATGCTAGTAGACGTGGATTGGGTGAGTGAAATCCATGACAGATGTGAGATTGATAATTAATGGTTTATCTAAGGTGGCAACTTAAACACACATTTGGGTGGATTGAGGCACCTGGTTTCCAGGACTTGCCTGTTTTTCTTTTGGACCGCCACCCAGGCTCAAAGGGATCATGAGATTATTCATACTAGAAACTTCCGTGTGTAGCCACAAGCCATTATGGGCTCTGGCATAGTTGACTAAGTTGTGCGAACTCTTACAGTGGTAGACTAGCAGATGTAGGGGATGTAGGTGGTACGGTCTACCCGATCGTAAGGTGCTAGCGCTTCTGAAAGACTGTGTCTCGGTCATCCGTTTCTCAAACACCATGTAGTGCGAGAAATCCAACGGAGGCGATCGAGTCTTGTGGGGAAAAGTGCGCAAACCTCTGCAGAGTGTAATAAACTAATCATGGTTAGCCGTGTCCCCGGTTATGGACAATCTTGAGTATCTAGTACTTGGATTTTCATGTGAATCTCAACATGTTACTCTAAAGTTAATTTTGTTGGGTTTAATGATGTTACCTTAATTGGGATTGAGAATGTTGTCAACCATTCTCAATGTTCAACAACCACCATGATAGTAATTAAATTTATTCCTTTGAAGTAGGGAAAAATTGGCTTTACGCAAAAACTGTAACCATAGAGCTTTCCACCAGCCAACTATGCATATAGTATAGCTGTTGCATTTCATTACTCTCTATGTGTTACCTTGCCAGCATATTCCATGTGCTGACCCGTTTTCGGGCTGCAACGTTAATGTTGCAGACTTTTCAGACGACAATTAAGGAGTTTTTAGGTCATGGTTCTATACTCAGTGATGCCGTTGGAGTTGATGGACTCACTTATCTTCCAAGCCTTCCGCTGTTATCGTTATTAGATGGCCTTAAGCCATATTTATTGTAATAAGTTCTCTTTTGAGACACTCGATGTAATAAGTGTGTGATTGCTACTCTGCTATAAATCCTTCGAGTACTGTGTGGTGTCAGCATTACTGATTCAGGGATGACACCGGAGCACAGAGATCAGGTTGTTTGAGGTCTGGTCGCTACACCCCGATAGTAGTACTTGAACTTCCTTGTGAACTAGGTTGAACTTTCACCAACATTGCCCAAATGGGGCTTGCGATATACCGTTGGAAAGTTATGGACACCAATATCATGACCCAGCTTAAATTTTTGGCAAAATATAAGCGGTTTAAGAGCAGTTTTGAAAACCGTTTTTTCTTCACACAAAAAACATGAATCGTATTTTCGATCGCATTTCTAAACCGTTTATCGGAATGAGGCATATAATATGGCGTTGGAAAGCTGCTGCAAAACCGCTCCTTCCACATGTTGAAATTTTCTCTAATTCCCTATGGTTAAAGAGTAATTTGAAAAAACGTAAAATTTCGTAAACCGAACAGCTGAGTTCGTATTTTTGATGTCATTTCTAAACGGCTAATCCAATTGAGGCATATGATATGGTGTTGGAAATCTTATGGAAATGCGCTACTTTTTCATTCTGAAAGTTTTTTCCTAATTTTGAATGGTTTAAGAGTAATTTAGAAAATGGTTCAAGTCCTACCGAGTTCGTATTTTCGAGCTAATGTTTTAACCGTGCGTCCCAATGTAGCAAATGATATGGCGTTGGAAAGCTTGAACAAACGCGAAACTTTTTGGTATGTATTGTTTCTCCCAATTCTTTATGGTTTTAAGTAAGTTTCGAAAATGGCGAAAAATGTATTTTTGCCGTATTTTCTACAAACTTTAACGGAAAGGCGCAAATAATATACCGTTGAAAAGCTACGAAAAATGCGAAACTTTTCCATGTTGATGGTTTTCTCTGATTCCTAGCCATTTTGAAGTAATTGCTAAAATGGGGAGATCATTCATTCTACCTTTATCGCGGAACTGATTCTTCAAAAATGCACCGCGTGAAGAACCTGAACTTCTCGGCACGTGTACTTGAACTTCACTCTGTTTTTTCACGTGCTTTTCTTGCTCGTAGCTCTTCATCCACTGCTCGTAGCTCTCCATCCACTCACTGGAATTGAGCAAGTGATATACCGATGGAAAGCTACTGTAAACACGCAACTTTCCCGTGTTGATCATTTTTTCATACTCACGATGATTTTAAAAGTTTTTCATCTCAAATTCATTCACTATAGTAGTCGAACTTCCTGCTGTTTTCACGTTGAACTTCTATGACGTATTTTACTTCTATGATGTAACTGTAATCTACAAATGATTTTTAGCAACTAAATGCCCCTTCTAAATAGGAATCTCATTCATTGGCGGATTTTGCTCTCGGGTCGTGATGAAACAATGCTCTGTTGCACTTTTACTGCCTGAGTTGTTCCACCTGAACTTCTCCTAGTGCTAGGTTGAACTTCCACCAACATTGCCAAAACGAAGCTTGCGATATACCGTTGGAAAGCTATGGACACCAGTATCATGACCTAAGTTAAATTTTTGACAAAATGTAAGTGGTTTAAGAGCAGTTTTGAAAACCGGTTTTTCCTCATGCAAAAAACGTGAATCGTATTTTTGATCGCATTTTTAAACCATTTATCGAAATGAGGCAAATAATATAGTGTTGGAAAGCTGCTGCAAAACCGCTCCTTCAACATGTTGAAAGTTTTCAATAATTCCTATGGATAAAGAGTAGTTTGGAAAATCGTAGAATTTTGCAGACGAAACACCCGAGTTCGTATTTTCGATGTCATTTCTAAACGGCTAATTCAATTGAGGCAAATAATATGGCGATGGAAATCTTATGAAAATGTGCTACTTTTTCATGTTAAAAGTTTTTTCTAATTTTGAACGGTTTAAAAGTAATTTAGAAAACGATAGAAGTTCCACCGAGTTCGTATTTTCGAGCTAATTTTTTAACCGTACGTCCGAATGCAACAAATGATATGGCGTTTGAAAGCTTGAACAAATGCGAAACTTTATTGTATATATTGTTTCTCCCAAGTCCTTACAGTTTTAAGTCAATTTTGAAAATGGCTAAAAACGTATTTTCCCTGTAATTTGTACAAACTTTATTGAAATGGGGCAAATAATATACTGCTGAAAAGCTACGAAAAATGCGAAACTTTTTCATGCTGATAGTTTTCTCTGATTCCTAGCTGTTTTCAAGTAATTTCGAAAACGGCGAGATCATGCGTCATGCCTTTATCGCGAAACGGATTTTTTAAAAATGCACCGCGTGAAGACTTGAACTTCTCAGCATGTCTACTTGAACTTCACTCTGTTTTTTGACATGCTTTTTTTATCCTAGCTCTCCATCCACTCACCGGAACACTCGGCTGAATTGAGCAAGTAATATACCGGTGGAAAGCCGATGTAAACATGCAACTTTCCAGTGTTGATTGTTTATTCATACTCGCGACGATTTTAAAAGTTTTTCATCTCAAATTCATTTACTATAGTAGCCGAACTTCCTGTTATTTTCATGTTGAACTTCTGTGATGTATTTTTGTTTGTAATTTTCTCATCCATTTTGTCAGTGTTACACCAATGATATTCTTTTTATACAAACCTCTCTCACAATTTTTTTTTACTTTCTCCGACCGAGGACTTGAACTTACACAAATGACATTCCTATCGTTTTGAAGTAAATTATAGAAATGACGAGATCACGATTTCTGCCTTCATTGCGAATGGAAACGCACTGCGTGAAGTAGTTGAACTTCTCGGGCATGTCTGTTTTAACCTCACTCTGTTTTTTACGTGCTATTTTTTGCACTGCATGAAGTAGTTGAACTTCTGGGGCATGTCTGTTTGAACTTCACTCTGTTTCACTTTTATTGTTTTTTATATGAAAGACACACCATGTAGTACGTGAACTTCTAATTATTATCACTTTGAACTACTCTCTGGTTTGAGATAATTATTTTAAGACACAAAAAACAACATATTTTTATGTATTTTGGACATCTAAATACACGGTGAACCTCTCTCACAAGAATTTTTTGAACTTTTCCTCGCCCAGCATTTGAAACTTCTAGCAACCATTTTTTCATTTATGAGTTGTTTTTAAAAGTGCAAAAAATGGCATTCTGTTTTTTTATTTTTTTGAACACGTAAATCCTAGGTTTTAATAAACTCTGAACTTCTGTGTTATTTCAATTTGAACTTCACCTTTTTATATTTTGAGTAAAGAATTGTATCCGATTTTTATACGGAAAAAATCAAGCATGGAAATAATTTGAATTTTTATAATTTGAATTTTTTTCTTTTTGAAATCAAATTGCTCCCAAACAATAATTAAACTTCTTTGTGGATTGGGAGAATTTTTCTAAAGTACAAAAAAACAACTTCTTTTTTGTGTTTTCGAACCTGGAAATACAAGGTGAACCTCTCTCGCGAGAATTTTTGAACTTCCCCGGACAGAGCACTTGAACTTCTTGCAACAAACATTTTAATCTTTTAGTTTTCTATTCTTATATTCTTATGTGAAACGCATTCCATGTAGTAGTTGAACTTCCCGCTGTTTTCACCTTGAACTTCTGTCACGTATTTTTGTTCAACCTCTCTTACAAGAATTTTTCAAGTTTTGCCGGTCGAGGACTTCAACTTCTAGCAACAAAATTTTTGGACTTTGCATTTTATTCAACATTTTCTCATATGAAACACATAGCATGTAGTACATGAACTTTTGGTTATTATCTAATTGAACGGCTCTCTCCTTTTTTTTGCCCTAACTCCTAAAGCACTCATCAAAATTGAGCATATAAATCCTAGGTTTTTATAATCTCTGAACTTCTCTGTTTTTTAATTTGAACTTCTTAGATGTATTCTTGTAAAAGGGGAAAAATGTTTTTTAAGTAAAGATCATACAACCTTTTTAAAATTGAACTGCATACGTTAATTTTGCATTAAAACAAGAAGAATTCGAGTTTGTTGTATACGTCGAACTATTCCATTTTTAATATGAAATAATTTGATTTTATTTTTTAAATTGAATTGCTCCAAATTTTATTCTAAAAAATGCAAAAAAGACGCTACCCTTGAGCAACCGAAAAATCTTAATTTTTTTATAGACATCAAACCGCTCCACTTTTTCAATTTTTTTGAACCTCTTTGTGTATTTTTAGCAGAAAAAATTGATTTTTTTAATAACACTTCTTAGTTATTTTGAATTGAACTTCTTGATTTATTCATTAGTAACACGGAAATTTTGATTTTTGTAATGGATATTGAACTGGTCCGTTTTTAAAAATTGAACTTCTTGGTTTTGTTATTTAGTAATGAGGAAAATATGAGTTTTTCATATACGTTGAACTACTTTAGTTTTTTAATTTGAAATTCTTTTTTTTGTAATTTGGACATGTTGGTGATATTCATTCATACGAAAAAGGCCTAGTTTGGTAATAAACATCGAACCCTCAGTTTTTGATTTGAACTTCTAGGAACACAAGTAAGGCATTAGCAGGTAACATGGAACAAGCAAAGTAAACACACACAAACTTCAACATGTAAACCACGTTTCATTTTTTATGATTTTCAACTTTGGGGATTGACATGAACTGCACCATAATAATGAAGTTTAATTTCTCAAAAAAAAGCTGCACCAAGTGAATCAACGATCCAGTACACCGACATTTTTTTGCTCCTTCTTTTCATAATGAATTGAAGCTGCTGCACATTTTGGACTTCTGCAGGTTTTGCTCGTCTCTTTGAGGGGTAAATTTGCAGCAACACTGGTAGTTTTTTGTCATGTTCAGCTCAACATTTCTGAAGGAGAGGGGAGAATGATGTTTTTCTGGTCAGGAAAATGAAGACAACGGAAGCAGGAACACTAGCAGTTTTTGCCTGTTTTCTTCTTCATTCTATACGCCGCCATGGAGACCATCTACGACAAGTTCACTGCCCACCGGGACGCTGAACCTCGACGATGGCGGAGGGGGCGTGAACAGCAGCACCAGAGGGAACCTACCTCAGGAAGGTCAAAACGGTTGTCGGCCGAAGGTCAAAGGTACTATATGCTGCAGTACGAACACCACTACGGAGGAGGGATTTGAGTGCGGGTCCTCTGCGGCAGTGCATAGTGGATGGTTGTGGTCGCCTGGATCCATTAAAGGACCATGGGCGCTGGCCCCCGCATATGAAGGCGAGACGGTGGGCCACCGTGGTTGGCTGGATCAAGGCGACAGTAGTGGTTGCCGGCGCGCATGGAGGGAGGGCCGCCGGTGCGGCTGAAGCCGGGGGAGGAGGCCACCATGCTTGAAGAAGGGGAGAGGCGGCCGCCATGGTTGGATCCTGGAGGGAGCGACGGAGGTGTGAGACCCTGGTAGGGAGCGGCGTGCGCCACCGGCGCCAGCGGGGTGGGTTGGTGGGTCGGGAGCGCCAGGTAGTTGCAGGAGGGCGGTGGCCTATAAGGTGGGCCGATGGGAGACATGGGGGTTGGGGTGGCTGGCGGCAGGAGGCGCGTCAGGGTCAGAGGGCAGCGAAGAGGCTGGGGTGACCGGCGGCGAGAGGTGCGCCGGCACCAGGGAGGCCGCGGTTGTTGGGGCGGAGGCGGCATAGGTTGAGGGCGAGGCGGGGCAGTGACTGTAGTGCCGGTTGGGGGCCGGGCGGCGGTGGCAGTGCCGGTTGGGGACCGGGCGGTGGCGGCGGTGCCGGTGCCGGTTGGGGGCCAGGCGGTGGTGCCGGGTGGGGGGCGGGCGGCGGCGGCGATGCCGGTAGGGTGTGGGAGGTGCGGGATGTTGGATCGGGGAAGCCGATGGGTGGGATTTTTTCCTTTTCTCTAGTCGCTGCCGGTTCGGGAAGTTTGGGAACATGTCCATTGGGCCCTATATAAGGCTCACTATGATCCAAATAACTATTCTAATCCTGGGATTAGAATAGTGTTGTCCTATATATATATATATATATACACTATTTTTTTGAGGAACAGATTAATGCTAAATTGTCGTACGTGTAACTAATTTTATCTCTACGGGATGTGAGAATGGCTGCATGCAACAACTTAATCCTACATGCAAGGAATCGGTGTCTATCTTTCAATTTTTCCACGTAAGAAACATGATGATTATTTATTGGGAAGTATAACACGCCTCCTCTTGTCCTTTTATTTAAACCGTGGTCGTACATTCTACAGTATGAAACCGACATATTTTTCTTCGGGTAGTATATGTACGTATATGTTTGATAGAAGTAACATACTGATACATCTGTTAATATACTCTAATATTGTATTGGATAAGTAAGGAGTATATGCTGCAAAAAGAAGGATAATTTAAGGAGTATATCCTGCAAAAAAAGGATAACTAAGAAGTATGGCCATAATAATCTCAGTATATGTTCGGGAGTACTGAGTATATATTATCCTTTTTAAGTGGTATATACCTATTTTTACAAAAGTACATACCTTTTTTTAAGGGCTATATATGCCAATAGCTTTGAAGTATGTACTGTTGTTTTGAAATCTGGATTATACTATTCTTTTTTTATACAACTAAAACAACTGGGAGTATACATACTTGTTCCAAATAATATAGTACCTTCTTTTTTTACTTCAGATCTGAAGTATACTATACTACACACAAAGCCAGAGAGGTATATACTATAATCTAGATTAGGGCGGTATATACTGATTTTTTTATTGACTGTATGCTTCAATCTTGAATGAAGAAGTATACACCGGAAAGATCCAAAGAAGTATGTGTTCTCCAGTAAATGAACAATTATACTGGATAGCTATATGTACATTGATTTTGCATGCATGTTCTTCGGCCGCCTGGTGCATCAACCAATTTATATGATATGCCATGGATGAACTCGTTTAACCACGCCCACAGCGCCCGTCGGCGTCATGTTGAAACACTGGCCATCAGCCCACCATACGGATTGCCAAGCACGTTCAACACCGTCGGTGTGCAGCCGCACCTTGTAAGATGTTCGTCCTCATTGTCCTCGAGCCACCGCCGTCGGCATATCATCTCTATCATTGATCTACTGCCTTCAGCATCTCGTCTACTTCATTGAGCCCTGCCTGCAGCATAGCCATGCATCGATCTCGCCTTCATCCTTCATCGTCGAGTCGCCGGGCTGCCCAACTTCACTAGTGAGATCTGTAACAAGCGAGAGTAGTGGGAGATAAATTGTAGGAACCAACACCCAAGATGTATAAATTGATGTGAGAAATATCTTACATCTCTTGCTTGAAGCTTCCACGGTGACCAATTAAGGTGCACGTTGCCGGTCGCCGCCGCCGGAGATTCTGTTGGCTAGAGCCATTGGACGGCCAAACGAGTCGTCAGCTCCTAGCCTAGGTTGGTAGTGAGTAAATATAATGTGCATCTCAATTCCCTACTTTCACGTAACAACTTTTTGAACTAGATCTTATCCATGCAAAGAGAGGTCGGTAGTTAACAACTTAATTATATAATTAATTTGAATGCGGGATAATTAAACGGGTGTGTGCCCCGATAGCTTCCTCGCGTTAGTTGTTTGGTGTTGGGAGTACGTACATCTAGGTGTATGAACCCATTTTCCTATATATATATATATATATATATATATATATATATATAATTCTGATCATGATGAACTAGATGCATAGGATAAATTTTTTGATGGAACTTCAATTTCAATCGATTCCAATTCCAGGATCCAATATCATCGCATAGCCTATACCATGCCAATGCTTTTCCCTTCAAAGATAAATGGAAAACCTTCTTCATAACTTCATCTCTGGGTAAACATGCAAGCTTGAACAATCCACAAATTTGTTCTACATATATCAAGTGCATATCAGGATGTTCGGTTTTCGTCTCCTGCATAAGGATTAGCTAGCAGTTGTTCTATCATACCTGAAGGGATTTCATATTCACTATTTTCAGTAGGTGCAGTAGGTTGAGGGGTAGCTAATTGTGGTTCCGATCGAGGTGAAGATACCCCGAACAGACCGCTCAAAGGATTGTTTTCCATAGTAAGAAGTGACAATAAATTTCAGTACACTATATAAATGTTTCCTTACCAAATTCCACTTACCAAAGGCGCTTCACTCCTCGGTAAAGGCGCCAGAAAATAGCCTTGATGGCCCATAAGTATAGGGGATCAATTGTAGCTCTTTTCGATAAGTAAGAGTGTCGAACCCAACGAGGAGCGGAAGGAAATGACAAGTGGTTTTTAGCAAGGTAATGTCTGCAAGTGCTGAAATTGTAAGTAGCAGAGTAGTTTGATAGCAAGATAATTTGTAACGAGCAAGTAATGATAATAGTAGCAAAAGTGCAGCAAGGTAGCCCAATCCTTTTGAGGCAAAGGACAAGCCAAAATGGTTTCTTATGATAGGCAAAGTGTTCTTGAGGGTACACGAGATTTTCATCTAGTCACTTTCACCATGTTGGTTTGATTTGTGTTCGCTACTGTGATAATTTGATATGTGGGTGGACCGGTGCTCAGGTGTTGTTCTTACTTGAAAAAACCTCCTACTTATGATTAACCCTCCCGCAAGCATCCGTAACTATGAGAAAAGTATTAAGAATAAATTCTAATCATAGCATTAAACTTTTGGATCCAATCGGTCCCTTACGAAATAGCACATAAACTGGGGTTTAAGCTTCTGTCACTCTCGCAACCCATCATCTAATTGCTACTCCACAATGCATTCCCTTAGGCCCAAATATGGTGAAGTGTCATGTAGTTGACGTTCACATGACACCACTAAGGGAATCACAACATACATACTATCAAAATATCGAACACATATCAAGTTCACTTGATTACTTGCAACATGATTTCTCCCGTGACCTCAAGAACAAAAGTAACTACTCACAAATGATAATCATGAGCTTTCAAAAAAACAAATGATAATCATGCTCAAGATCGGAGAGGTATTAAATAGCATATTGGATCTGAACATATAATCTTCCACCAAATAAACCATATAGTAATCAACTACAAGATGTAATCAACACTACTAGTCACCCACAAGCACCAATCTATAGTTCCGGTAACAAGATTGAACACAAGAGATGAACTAGGGTTTGAGATGAGATGGTGTCGTTGAAGATGCTGCTGCAGATTGCCCTCCTCAAGATGGGAGAGTTGTTGGTGATGATGATGACGATGATTTCCCCCTCCGGGAGGGAAGTTCCCCCGGCAGAATCGCTCTGCCGGAGGGCAAAAGTGCTCCTGCCCAAGTTTTGCCTCGAGACGGCGGCACTCCATCCAGAAAGTCTTCTCCTTATTTTTTTTCTAGGTCAAAATGACTTATATACCAGAAGATAGGCACCGGAGGTGGGCCTGGGTGAGCACAACCCACCAGGGCACGCCTGGGCCCCTTGGCACGCCCAGGTAGGTTGCGCCCACCTGGTGGGCCCCCTATGGTACTTATTTGCTCCAATATTCTTCATATATTCCATAAAAATTATCCGTGAAGTTTCAGCTTGTTTGGAGTTGTGCAGAATAGGTAGCCTGACGTAGCTTTTCCAGGTCCAGATTTCCAGCTGCCGGAATTCTCCCTCTTTGTGTATACCTTGCATATTATGAGAGAAAAGGCATTAGAATTACTCCAAAAAGCATCATTATAGATAAAAACATCATAAATAACAGCAGGAAAACATGATGCAAAATGGACGTATCAGCTAGGGATAACTTTCTTTGGTGTTGATATTTTGAAAGACATGGTTGCTTGTTGATATGCTTGAGTATTGAAATCTTCATGTCAAAAATAGACTATTGCTTTGAACCATATAAAATTCCAAATGTCCATGCTACAAAAGAAAAGAATATGTGATGAACATGTTAGGCAGCATTCCACATCAAAAATTCTGTTTTTATCATTTATCTGCTCGAGGACGAGCGAGAATTAAGCTTGGGGATGTTGATACGTCTCCAACGTATCTATAATTTTTTATTGTTCCATGTTGTTATATTATCATTCTTGGATGTTTTACAATCATTTTATAGCAACTTTATATCATTTTTTGGGACTAACCTATTGACATAGTGCCCAGTGCCACTTGTAGTTTTTTTGCTTTTTTTACATCACAGAAAATCAATACCAAACGAAATCTAAACACAGCAAAACTATTTGGAGAATTTTTATGGACCAGAAGACCTAGGATGGGCCAAAGAAGTACCAGAGGGGAGGCCCGAGGTGGGCACAACCCACCAGGGCACGCCCTGGGGGGTTGTGCCCCCCTCAGTGGCCTCCCACACCGCCTCTTCTCCCTATAAATCCCCAAATATTCCAGAAGCCCTAGGGGAGTCGACGAAACACAATTCCAGCCACCACAAGTTCTAGAACTACGAGATCCAATCTAGACACCATCACGGAGGCGTTCATCATCCTCATTGGTGCCTCTCTGATGATGCATGAGTAGTTCATCATAGACCTACGGGTACGTAGGCAGTAGCTAGATGGCTTCCTCTCTCTCTTTTGATTCTCAATACAATGGTCTCTTGGAGATCTATTTCATGTAACTCTTTTTGCGATGTGTTTGTTGGGATCCGATGAACTTTGAGTTTATGATCAGATTTATATCCATGAAAGTTATTTGAGTTTTTGATCTCTTATATGCATGATTATTTATAGCCTCATATTTCTTCTTTGAATCTTTAGTTTAGTTAGGCCGACTAGATCGATTTTCCTTGCCATGGGAAGAGGTGCTTTGTGATGGGTTCGATCATGCGGTGTTCTTTCTCAGTGACAGAAGGGGCAGCAAAACACGCATGTATCGTTGCTATTAAGGATAACAAGATGTGGGCTATTCCTACATGAATAGATCTCGTCTACATCATGTCATCGTTCTTATTGCATTACTCTGTTTCTCCATGAACTTAATACACTAGATGCATGCTAGATAGCGGTCAATGTGTGGAGTAATAGTAGTAGATGCAGGCAGGAGTCGGTCTACTAATCTTGAACGTGATGCTTGCCTAGATATCGTCATAACTATTCGATTTTCTATCAATTGCCCAATAGTAAAATTTTTACCCACAGTGTGCTATTTCTTGAGAGAAGACACTAGTGAAATCTACGGCTCCCGGGTCTATTCTTTATCATATTTGCTTTCCGATCTATTATTTGCTTTGAGATCTATTTTTATTTGCATTTATTTTCAGATCTATTATTCCAAAAACCCAAAAATACTTTGCTGCACTTTTTATTTGCATCTTTTATTTCACGCTTATTCGAAATATATTTATCCAATCTATCATAAATTTTATCCCGTCAACTTGACAATTTCTGGCACCGCTACCCGAAAGAGGGATTGACAACCCCTCATACGCGTCATGTTGCAAGTATTTGTTCTTTATGTGCAGGTACCGTTTACATAGTGTTGTTTGGTTCTCCTACTGGATTGATACCTTGGTTTCATAACTGAAGGAGATACCTACCGCAGCTATACTTCATCATCCCTTCCTCTTTGGGGAAATATCGATGCAGTTTCAAGAGACATCACACGCCACAGGTGCCTTGGACGTTTTCGATTTGGTAGGCGCCTTGGATGTACTGGCGCCATTCTTCTTGGGCGCCATCTCTCCGTGATGGGTGATGAAGATGGTGTTGAAGATCGAATTGACACAAGTCAGTGAGCGTGCTCCCAACCTGGCGCACCAGATGTCCGATGGGTGCTCGTGGGCACTTGCAACACCAGGGGCAAGAGTTTGCTCCCTATTTTTTGGTTCAGTAGGGCAGTGCGGCGAACACCGAGGTCACGTTGGTAGCGACCAGTCGAACATGGTGATCTTTTCCCTGCTTTTTGGTGGATTCAGTGGTGTATGAATACAACTTGGATGGGGAGGGGGGTTCGACCTTCCCGAGAAGGGAAAGGAAGAACTATATGTTGTTGTCTAACTGCTTCAAGGTCTGGCCCTTGTTATGGTAGTTTGGGCATTCTTTATAGTATGAAGGGGTCACCACAGTAGCTGAGGATTGTGATGAGTGTCGTTGAGGCTTTGTAAGGAGTCTGCCGCACGCCAACTGCATTAAATGCAGGGGCATGTGTCTTGTGTTCCGTGGTCCGGGAACAAACGCATGTCCCATACCCATCCTTCAACATAACTGCCTCTTGTTATAGTGCCACGCACTGCAACAATTACCATGTGTACACTAGAGGTAGATAGGGATTCGACACGCTGCAACCGCTTAGGCCTTGTTCGGTTTGGCAGGGTTTGAAGAGGTTTGAAAGGGATTGAAGGGGATTAAATCCCTTGCAAGTCAAAATCCTTCTCAAACCTCTTCAATCCCCTTCAATCCCTCTGGCAAGAGGATTAACCGAACATGGCATTAAGGCCTCGTTTGTTTCAGGTGGATCGGAAGGGTTTTCAGGGGATTAACCCCGCGAGGCCCCAGAATCCTCGCAAATACCCGTTGGCCCATTTGGTGCGTGGTTTCGACGGCCCAACCCTCTCGATTCCCCTTCGATCCACTCGCTTCCACGCGCTTCAAAACCCTCAAGGCCCCCTCAAGGATTTGGTCGCCCGACACGAGACGCCGCCGCCCGACTCGACACGCCGCCGCGACTTCTCCCAAGACCCCGTCGCCGACTCCTCCGCAAGACGCCGCGCCGCCCGACGCCTCAACGCCTCGATGCCGGCGATCTCCTCCGTCATACTAGACTTCTCCCCGGTGGTTAGTCATCGCAGCCCCTCCCCTCCCCTCTCCTCTCCATCGCTGCCACATCTCGCACGCCCTCTGTTCGCCTCTTTCTCACTAGTGAACACACCAAGAACGGCGGTGACATGCTCAATTTCATGCTCCTCTTGAGTTTGAGTGTGAGTTTCAGTGACGGGCATCGGGGCCGGAGCCGGAAGTGAGGCCTCCGGGAAGTCGTCGGGGTAGGGGGCGGGCGGGGGGGCTGAAGCGCGGGCCTCCAGGTAGGAGGCGGAGGGCGTCAGATCTCGCGGGTAGACTGCGCTGGAGCTGGCGGCGGCCAACCTCCTCTGCAATTTCTGCAAGATCGAAGCATGGAATTGGGTTAGGATTCAATTTGTCAGTCAGTCTGTGATTTGGAAATTGCTACAACTGAAGGAGCAGAGAAAAAGAGGGAGGGACCTGGTCCTTGGGATATAGGATTGTAGGTGCGAGAATGCGACAGCCTATCTTTAGCGCACCATTTGCCATAATTTTAGTGGCCAGTGTTGAATCTGCAACTATGAGCATATTAACAGAAACAGGCAAAGCCAAATGTTTAGCTGGAAGATGTTCCAGCTGCAGCCAAACATGCCTGCTAAAAATAGCTCCCACTTCTTTGATCAAGATGTAATTTAGGTGCAGGACTGGATCAGTGGGTGTTATTTTCCAGTTCACTTGAACTAGAAAATATGTATCTATCTCGAAAGTGTAGATGCTCTGCTCAGTGTATCAGCAGATGCACTGAAGCACTGAACTGTGATGATCAGAGTAATACACTAGTTTTAGTTTCGAAGATTGTTGTTTGTTTGATGATCGATCATATGTAAGCAACCAGATATCGACCGTTGCAGTTCAATTAGCAACGTTGACTCCCACCATTGTTCAGCCATACCATGGATATCTATCTAAACTTGGAGTACACTGACGTCCCTGGCCCTAGCCCCTCTTTTGAGGATAAATTGGCAGATTGTAAACCACCTTTTTCATTGTTGATTGTAATGGCAGTGTGCTGTCACCATGGAGAAAACATACCTATCACTTCCACAGTGTTAGTTTTGATCTGGATATGTTCCCCCTCTGGCATAATCCCACAAGTTAGTACTGGCCCATGTCATTTCACCTAGTCACAGTGATGATAGGTTCAGACCAGAATAGTTGTTAGTTTCGGAGTCAATTAGCCCGTGGAGTACAAGTCAATGATGTATAGCAGATTCAACTGGAGGTCTATGACATTACTATTATGTTACACGTGGTGAGTGCCATGACCAAATATGACATGGCACTGTCAAAAAATGCTTACTAATAGCTTTTGATTTCTGTTTACTACTGTCTGATGTCGATATGTTCTTATTTTGACAGCCAACAGCCTGGGTTCTTGTTGGGATGGCGGGTTGCCTCCATCTTGGGATCCAATCGTCAGTTTTATGTTGTAGGCTGACTCAACTTGTACGTCTCCCATCTAGGTTGGGCGGTGATCCTTTCTGAACGGGGCCTTTTCATTGTTTCATTAGCCTGCCAATTCTACATAAATATCCTTTGTCCTGACAAAAGGTTGTTCCTGAAAAAAGATTTACAATTCCTACCATAGTATCCATTTTGTTCAGCTATTTGTTGTAATCTTTTTTTCTAAAGGCACTCTAATGTTCATATCTTTTGTTTCATCGGGTTCTCATGCACCAAAAGAAGCAACAAAAGATGGATACATTTCTCTCAAGCACTCTGGATGAATGAATTTCTCTCAAGTTGTCGATGCTAGATGACCATGACACCAAAAGAACATTTGTATGCATTATCTTCTTTGCAAAATGATATTGTGGTTGTGATGAACTGTTTGCTACGAAAGATTATGTTGTTATGATAAATTATGAATGCTGGGATTTGGGTTTCAAAGACATTTTGTTATGATAAATTATGTAGTTGCTGTGATGAGATATTGATTTCATCTTGTGAAAGCAGCAGCACGGCCTATGAGCTTGGTGATAAACATGATGCTTCAAATTATGTTGTTATGATAAAGAGGTGGTGCTGCTGCTTGAAGTCATTTTTATCAATTCTGCAGCAAGGATATAAAGGGAGTTAGTTACATCATAAAGATTGGATTTTTAAATGTTCTACACCATGTTATGTCAACATGACAAACCCTTCCGACCAAATAGAAATTTTAAACAAAGAGGATTGTGAAAGGAAGGGTTTTGAGGATTCAAGGGGTTTCGAGGGGATTGGGTGGAAGAGGGGGATTCACCAAATCCCCTGAAATCCCCCCCCCCCCCTTCCTTCCAAAACCTCTACAATCCCTTCCTATCAAACAAGGCCTAAGGGGCATGGGCCCTCCAGCATGCCAGCGGCAATTCTGTGTGTGGCCTAGGCTGCTGGTGAGAGGCAGGTCGGGCCGGTATACGAGTGCCGACTCTATGAAGATCGCGGTCCATGGGATTAGGCCCACGGAGCACGTTCCTGGGGAAACGTTCTTCCCGCAGAGTGGCATCCTTTCAGGCATTCCGTGGAGGAGAAACACGATCTTCAGGGTGGCTCTCCTTGAAGTGTCCTTGCCAACAAGGCCACTGCCCGCAGTGCACAGCAAGGATCGTGGGACCTTGGTGTTCACGGTACTGACATCGAGCACATGCCCATGAGGCAGAAACAACCTTTTGCCTGGCTCGCGCGAGCAAAACAGCACTCCGAACACACCCGACCCTCACAAACCCGGCTGGCATGAACCAAACAACCCATCAGAAGACGCCTGTCGCAAGCGGGCCAGCTCAGCTCGAGGCCGGGACGGCCCCAGCATATATCATGTGCGTCGCTCGACCCGGGCTCAAGTGGACGGCCCGTGACGGATGGATTGGACGGTACGCCCGAGACCACCGTCATTGAGCCCGAACAATGGCTTGCCGCGGGATCTCTCGATGGCATTCCGAACAAACCGATCTACCTGGCAGCTCGGGCCCAAGCGGCCCGACTGGACCGCGTGGTGCGCTCTTGGCCACTGTCATTGGCCACGGCCGCACCGGCCAGCCCTCGTGGCACGCCATCCAATAACGGATGGCGTGGGCGCCACACGCGAGTCGTCGGTGCAACTGCAACGCACAGGGCGTCTAGAGCAACCGGACTAGCCAAGTGTGAGGCGAGGATACCTCCAGGCATGTCCGAGCACATCTTCACGCACGATGCCTCAGCCACGTGCACGGCCGCCTCGGCCCAATGACGATGGCCCTAGGCGAGCTGGACGGTACACCTATCATAGACCATCCAGCCGGGTTGCCCGGGCAGATCGGACGGCTTGCATCGGCCCGAGAGGCTCCTACGGCACGCCACGGCGCAACAAGCTCTTGCGACATGCCACCGTGCAACGGACATCCAGGAGCCTCTCTTCATGCGTAAGGCTGGTACTCCACCATCCTTTATAGGAGTAAAAATTATATATATATATATATATATATATATATATATATATATATATATATATATATATTTTGTTTATATTCATGGGGCTACTCCGCCCGCTGATCTGTTTAATAGATCAGCCGGGTCGCGAGCCGTCAGATTTGCCACATCAAGCGGCCAAGTGCATCCCACCATTGCAACACAGGTCTTGTTGCAGAATTATTTTTACAACATATGTCTTGTTGCAGAATTATTTCTGCAACATAGGTCTTGTTGCAAAAAAAATTACAACCGTTGTTTTGTTGCATTTTTTGCAACTGAGTTTTTGTTGCAAATGTTTTCTGCAATCAAGATCTTGTTGCAAAAAAAAAAAATTGTAAGAGAAGTTTTGTTGCAAAACATAGACCCGTCGTAGACCATTGCAACATTACACATGTTTCAGAAACATAGCTCTTGTTACAAAAGCGCGCTCGAGTGCGGGCTCTCACTTGGACACGTGTAACACAGGGGAGGTGGCAGACGCGCCGCTGCGATCCGCCGGGTGATGGTAAGAGTTTCCCTATATTCATCCATTTTATGACTGGAATTGCATCAGCGTATGTTATATAAACAACACAGAACACGACAACTTGCAGGCATAGTTCAGATTGGCACTTTGTCACCGGCCAAATAAATTGAGAAGACTTTGGTATCAGATGTCCTAGCTTCCTGGCTAGATTAAACTGGAACATTGCAAGTACCACAAGTTCAAAATTACAACTGGAATTGATGAGAAATGATCATATAGGTTCAACTGTAAAAAAAAAAGTGTTACAATGGGAGTGGATGTCCTGAAATGCTTGAGATCTAAGCTTCCACCCAAATGAATCCAACATCAAATGCACCTGCTTATAAGAACAGAAAAAGGAGAACCTAATGTACACAAGTAATTACTTGAGTTCCTTCCCCAGTCTATACAATGATATTCCACGAGAAAAAAGTGCACCAAAATAAGTCATGAAGCGACAAATTAATTTATCATCACACGCCTTGTTTGCCAAACATTGTGCGCGGAGTGGACACTCGTTTTCTCTAAAAGTACCACTTATCGGCAACTTACCGAGCACGGGCAGTGGACAGTTGTTTTGATGAGCGGCTGGACTTGTGTTTCCACTTTTGGTTCCCAACTGCGGAAGAATTGACCAATGGTCCAGACCAAGTAGGCACGGAGCTTTTCTCATGAGAAAACACAGTGCTGAAGGAAGTTGGGTCTGGGGGTTCATACAGTGGGTCCATTTGATTTGAAGAACCCAAAGGGAAACCAACTGCACCATCCTGATGCGGGGGAGGAAACTTTTCACTCTTGCTTTTCGCATTTGCATGACTTACTATCCTCCTTTTCTGTAAGAAGAATAGACACGAGTTAGCAGCATTACGAGAGCACGGTACCCCCCAATGAGAGAATTCCTTATTTGGCCTTTTCTTAAAATCTGCTTCCCCTTTTGGCCCTGGTAAAAAAAATTATTCTCTTTTTGACATCCAAACTTCATTTTGTTCCCTCAATGACATTTTCGTTAGTTTTGGCCACTAACACCGTCAAGTGCAACCTAAAGAGTCTTTTTTACCCCTGCTTTAGCTTACTGATAAAAAGGAAGAAAGCGCTATGACCGAACTTCTGTCCCGGTTCCCCACCCCGAGTCAATGCTGTTGCTGGAGTTGGCAGAGCAGAGGGTGAGGGATCCTCGGCTTTGGTGTTGGTTTTAGATCGATAGAATAAATCCCCGAGAAGCTGGTACGCATACGTGCAAAGTTAGCCTTAAACAAACACACAGCCAGGTTGATTGATTCTTGTAAGCGGAGCTTGATTAATTTCCTAGCAACGTAGCAGTAGCACACGCACTTACGCGTACAAGTGAACGCCTGGGGTTGCACGCGCGTACGCGTACAACTGTCTCTTGATGAAATCGCACGGCTTTCTCGGCGGAAACTCTCGTACGTAAATTCGATGACAGAAAAATAGATCGGAGAAACTACTTTAGCGATGCGTACAACTTGCTATATGAGAGAGGAGGTAGAGGTAGTAGTTGCAAGGACTGGACGACCAGCAGCGACGACTGCCTCAGTCCGGTGAGCGCCTAGCCGGCGCCTACGGCTGTGCGCGTGGCTGGCTGCTGTCGTTCTCAACTACCGGGCTGTGTGTGTGGTGTCCGCCTGTCCGGCTGCTCGTGATCAGCACTAAGTGTTCTCTTCGTCCATGTCTGCCTGCCGTGTGCTGGTGTATAGCTGCCGGTGCGGGCGGTGTACTAGTATACTTGTTTGGATACTATGCGTACTGTACTAGTTTTAAACGTGTTAGCTAGAAGAGTTAGTAGTATGTGTAATATACTTTGGAACGTGATAAACTAACCAATGTTGTAAAGATGATATAGATATGATAATACAAGTTCTGCAGATGATTTCTATGGCTTTTGTACGCACAGATCAGTTTAGCTAAGGAAAAAAATATTGAAACATATATATGCAAAATATCTGTGGACATCTTTAAAAAATTGGTGAACTGATTTCTTTTTTACTTAGATATCCGGGATAGTCACATAGTGCAGTAGGGGCAAAATGGTCTTTGGACGTCACACTTAACACCGTGAGTGGCAAAAATAGACGGAAATGTCACTGAGGGAACAAAATGAAGTTTAAGTGTCAAAAAGGGAAGAAATTTTTGTTTTGGGCCAAAAAGACAAGCAAATTTTAAGGAAGGGCCAAATAAGGAATTCTCTCCATTCCCAGTAAGAGGTTCATCATGAAAACTACAGCTCATATACTTAGGACGAGGGAATAAAATTGGCTTATTGCTCATGTGAAGAACTGGGACCAAACGAGTGATGCCACCACCTCAGCTCAGTAGGCAACTCAGACCTAACTTAGACAACTAAGTTCCAAAGAAAACTAGCTCATAGAAACAAATATAAAATAATTCGGAGTTAGTGAGGAAGCAAGTTCATTGAACATACATCAATATTTACTTGAAGCTCAGCATTTGCCTCTGGAGCTGGAGCTCCCCTAGGCCGGTCACGTGTCCTTGCCTTGCTAGTTCCATCACCATTAGGTCTACCGCCAGCAGCTCTTGAACTGTTGATCATGCCATGAATAAGTAAGGCAGCATTCAAGCGCTCAACTCATATGAGACCATGAACAGGGAACGTAGCTTCAAGGAAATTTGGTTATTTGCATAAAGGGGGGATTTGATGACTCAAGACTTCATAGAATTGATTGGGAATGCGATATTAATTGGCTTTTGACCCAACAATGAAGTCTACATAGCATATCCACATAAATCTGGAAGCTTGGCATAACAAATAATACGTACTAATTTAAGAACAAATAGGAGTATGCTCTTAAATTTTTAACCTTTATTAGTAATTGTAGTGCAACAATCTACTGGGTAAGAACTACTCCCTCTGTCTCAAAATGTAAGACATTTTTTGACACGTCTTACATTTTAAGACAGAGGGAGTATTTTTTACTCCTACATTTTATTTTGCCACCAGGGCCGGCCATAGACCAGGCAAACAAGGCTACCGGGGGAATGAGGGACCCACATACTAAGCTATAATAGTAACCAGAATACTAACTTCCAACACGCCCAAGAGCCAAGAGACTATTGAACTATTCAGACGTACATGCAATACATAATACCTATGAATCGAAGTTTGTTCCTTCAACAGTTCACTAAGCACTAATATAGTAATAAACGGAGTTTGCCAGCAGAGAAAATATTCTATTTTATCAAGCAAATGATCCTGTACTAGCATCATGAACTAAGAACTTTATATATGCAAAAATATGTTGAAAGGCCAAAACATATGGCATATGAACACCACCGACAAAGAGATGCCAAGGGACAAAGCATAACACAAAAAAATAACATAGCTAACAAAATGAGTGCCAAGGTGACAAACCGTCTGGCTTCTTCATCTCTTTGCTTTGCATCCATTTCTTTGCTTGGGGCATATTTTGGGAGACTCGATGGTTTGCATGCATAAGGTTCAGTGGTAAAGAACTGTGTGAACAGCAATTAAGAATTGTTTAGTAAAATAGTCCTATATAATCAACACATATGGTTAACACATTCTCCAATTTTATATATTATTCGAAAATCAAAAATACGAAACTGAAGGCAAAATTGAGACTTTGATCATCCACAGATATACAAGTAGAATCTCCAGAATGGCTGCACTAACCTAGATTACAACGGTGGTCATATCTGGTGGGACAGGAAGGTTCTTCAATGCTCTTTCAAAAGTTGACTAATTTACAGCCACACATCAATGTGACACCAACAGTGAAGCTTTGAGAGTGCAATCTGGGATTTTAGACAATATGGACTATGGACGCACAAAACAAATGGTGTGTTCGGTTGTGATAAGACCCATGGTCCAAATGAGACTATCATGCTACTAACCATGTGAGTGTTCGTCAGGTTCCAGAATAAACTGGTTATTTCAGTATGAATAGAATGTCAATTATTCACACGGGCTAAAAGTGCAATCTGCTTGTCCGGTTGTCATCTCAAACCTAAATCTACACCAACAGCTACCGACTAAAAAAATATACTCTAACGGAAATATTATGTTTTCAACTACTCCCTCCGTTCTGTAATATAAGAGCGTTTTTTACACTAGTGTAGTGTCAAAAATGTTCTTATATTATGGGACAGAGGGAGTAGTTTACAACAGGAACATTTAGCTATTGTTAGCATGCATACATAATTCTGTATGGCATTCAGGTTGCCTAAATCAATAAATATTGCGTTTATAAAAAGACAATGACTTCAAAATAAATATAGAATTTTAAGTTACTAGGACAGGATAGTAAGAGTTCATAGCTAGCTTACATCACTTCTTAATGCAGAGGACGCTGTCAAACGATCAGCTGGATCAATTGCAAGTAGTGTTTCAATCAACCGCAGTGCGGATTGTGGAAAATCTTTGAATGTATCCATTATTCGTCTTTTGTATGGCTGCTGAGGCTTAAATATCGTTGCATGAGGCAACTTCGACTTTTTCCAATATTCTTCTGTGGGGGAGCCACACAGCTTAAAAATTTTGTGCAGCTGTTCCACCTGAAAGTGGCAGGCATGGTTAACAAAATGATACATGGGAAGATAAAAGCAGTACCTGTTCACTGGATTGGTCAGTCTGAAGTCGGAACAGCTGTGTATAAATAGTGTGAGATCATGCTAAACTAAGCTGACACATGAATGCTTAAACACACAAAACATGCAGCAAGAAAGAAGATTCCAAGGCAGATCAATGTGTCTCTGGCCACATCACGTGTTCACTGATTTCACCAATGTCTACGCTGATGTAGTGACATGACTTGGTTACATAGGAATTATATGCCACAAACAAGATATAGAGGCATTTCAAGGAGTTGGGTATATTATTGCTAACCTCAGTTCGGCCTGGCATAATAGGCCTCCCAGCCAACAACTCGGCGAGTATACACCCCGCGCTCCATAGGTCCACGCCCACCCCATAATCGGTCGCGCCCAAAAGCAACTCTGGTGGGCGGTACCATAGTGTCACAACCCTGCTTGTCATCGGTTGCTTATGACTCGGATCAAAGAATGACGCCAGACCAAAATCTGCAATCTTCAACATGCCATTGTTATCCAAAAGCAGATTCGACCCCTTAATATCACGGTGCAGCACCCCGCGGTCATGGCAGTGCTCCAGCCCCGACAACAGCTGGTTCATATAGCACTTAACCTGCAGGTGAGCAAGACACGTCGATTAGGCTCACATTTCATTGCACGGTGTCACAGGGGCACCAGAGGCAGCAGCATTGGGATCTTGGAGACCTGTGGCTCGGTGAACTTAATATCCGGGCTGGCGACCAGCCCGGCGAGGTCGTGCTCCATGTACTCGAAGACGAGGTAGAGGCTGCAGGACATGCGAGAGGTGACGAGGCCATCGATCTTGATGACGCTGGGGTGGTCGAGGCGGCGGAGGATGAGGATCTCGCGGGCCATGAAGCGAACGCTCTCGGGCTCGAGGTTGTCGAAGCGCACCTTCTTGAGCGCCACGATCTTGCCGCTCACGGTATCCCGCGCCTTGTACACATTGCTGTACGTGCCCTGCCCGATCTGCCCCCAAAAGGCGCAAGCTTTCTTCATACCCAATGGCGGCTGCTAAATGCAAAAGGAACCGGGCCTGGGGAAGGGGCGCGCGTACCTTGTCGATCTTCTCGAAAGAGTCGGCGCGACGCGGGGTCCAGCCGTCGATGGCCTCGCCCGCGACGGCGGAGAGCCAGGCGGGCCAGCCGGCGGCGACCTGCTCCCCGCGTGCCCTGTTGCCAAAGCTGCCGCCGAGGCGGGCCTCGGCCACCGAGCGCGACGACCGGGACCGCCTCTCCTTCCTGGCGGGCTTATCGGTCGGGGCCGGGACTGGGGCAGGCTGGTCGCCCTTGTCGCCCTCTTGCGGCGGCGCCTGCTCGGGCTTCGGCTCGGGAGGCGGGCGGTCGGGAGTAGGAACGGCGGAGGGGCGGCCGTGGACGCAGCCCATGGGGGTCGGTCACCGACGGCGGCGGCGGCGGCAGCGGCAGCGCATGGGCCGAGTGGAGTGGGCGGCGCGAGTGAGTGAGGTAGGGAGGGGGGCGAGCGACGCTGGAGGTTGGACTGTGGAGAAGGGTTTGACTCACTCCGAATCTCCGATGCTGATGGCTGCCTTCCATACAAATTTAACAATTTTGACTTGTGGACGCAATCAATTCACAAAATAAACTGCTTCTAAAATTATTTCACTCAGCTGACCTTTTTGAGTGGCGTCCGACACGCATGCGCCATACCCTACGGTGCAGCGCCTAGCTTTGGAGCGTTGCACCTCTGTCCAGCGTGACAGCCACTGGGCCCGCACCCAGCAGTGCAACGCCTCAGAGCTAGGTGACATACATAATGTGCAGCGCGTAGCCCTAGGCATTGCACTCTGACTTAGAGGCAGCCGCCCGCTTTCCCTCCCCCACTCCATCCCACCTCATTCATTCGTTCAGTTAGAAGTTACAGAAGCAGCGGCGTCGGCGGCTTCCTCCTCTCCCCCTCTCAATCCCCTCTTCCAAAATCCTTCAGATCTAACGATTTGGTTCATGGATTTCTTCACCAATCCATCCTAGAAGGTATTCTCCTCCAATCCCCTTCTTTCTATCCATAAAATATATGCTATTTTGAAAATTTGGAAAACTCTTGGTTGATTAGATTAGAATCTTGCATGCATTAGATACCTAATTGTAGATGATTTTTATTATTTTGCAACCCTATTTTAGTTTAGTTTATTGAAAATATATGCTTTACATACATAGGTTGACATGTTATTTCTATGGAAAAGATATTTGTATTGAATCTTGCATAAGTAGGCATAGTTTAGTTTATTTGTATTGAAATTATATTCGTATTGATAAGAATGTTTTGGATACATATACTTTGAATCTTGCATATAGTAGGCCTACTTTAGTTTATTTGTATTGAAAAGATAATCGTGTTGACAAGAATGCTTTGTTTGAAATTGTTAGAATAGTTTGGCTTCTCGATGATCACTGAGACCATCAACACCGGTCGTACGCTATGTCGGTGCAACAGCGGGTAATAATGAAAGTGGCCGGTATTATGAATTTCGTGTTTATTTTAAACACAAATGCCTCATGTGTAATTTTCTGATTTGCTTGTTTGTAGGAGCTTCAACCTCTAAAGATTCGGTCTCACGGGGTCAACCATGGGGGGTGCGCTATGATGAGCGATACACACCGTATGTAAGGGCGACAAGACTCCTCCCTTTCATTCATTTGGTCAGCCGGTCGACGCCACCCCTCAATGATGTAACAATCACCGCGCTTACTGGTCGTTGGAGGCCGGAGACACGCAGTTTCCATCTTCGGACCAGGGAGATGCCCGTGACGCTTCGGGATATTGCTATGATCGTCGGTTGTCGGATGTGGGGTTCCGGCAAACCCTTAAGGTTCGAACACTAGGGTGCGCGCGAAGTCTTTCCTTCCTACCGATCTACGCCCTAGCTCGCTAAGATCTCGCGGACGAACTCGACGAACTCGCAACACAGAAAGACACAAGGTTTATACTGGTTCGGGCCACCGTTGTGGTGTAATACCCTACTCCAGTGTGGCGGTGGTGGATTGCCTCTAGGGATGATGATGAACAGTACAAGGGAAGAACAACCTCCTGAGGTTGAGGTGTTCTTGTGAGTAGGCTCTCGATCGGGTTGGATCAAGTTAAGATGAGATGCCCCTACTATGGTGGCTAGCTCTACTTATATAGGCCCTGGTCCTCTTCCCAAATATTGAGCGGGAAGGGAGCCAACAACGGCGGGCCAATTTGGAGGGGGACAGCTAGTACAAGCTATCCTGACAAAAGTGGTCTTTGCCTGCGAAAAGCTCTGGTGGTGACGCTGTCTTAGGCTCCACGATGACCTCCGTCTTGCCGTCCTCCTGGTCTTGGTCTCGTTGCACCGATATAGCAACCTTTGCCTGATGCCTCGGTACTCTTCGCCTGCGCTGGCCTCCTTAGCACCAAAGAGGAAACAAGGACGCTGCGCGCGCTGGCGCCCGCCTGGTGTCGTGCGTCATGGCTCACGTCACGAGGGCCTCGTGAGGTTTGCCCCGCCTTAATATCTCCGCTCCTTGTGAGCCTGCCTGGCTAGGATACTCCAGAGGAGGTCTTGCGTCGTCCGCCTCGCGAGGCTTGGACCCTCGCGAGGGTCTTGGATGCTTTGTTGGTGAAGATGGGCCGTACGGCCTGCTGGCTTAGCCACGCCGTGGGCCACAGACAGGCAAGTCTGGGGACCCCCGTTCCCAGAACGCCGACACCGGTCTTTCTATCAAGGGGAATCATCTATGTATGAGCACCGATTCTGATGGGTGGCACGAGCAGATGCATGCCTTTATCGGTATGGTTCCTCCGGAGCCTCGGAAACCAGAAGCAGAAGACAAGAAGAAGGAAAGAGTCGCAGCCGGTGCTCCTTTCACCTAGATTGCATGGAACTTTGGTACTTGCCACGAGGATGCTAATGAGGACGAGGTCAAGACATACGCTCGTGTCTACATGTGGTACGTTATATCCAGGACTATGTTTGCTGATGGCACATGCAAGAATGCTCCATGGATGTGGCTAAAGGCGTTGACCGTCTTCGATAGCAAATGGAGTTGGGGTTCGACGACACTGGCTTACTTGTATAGACAGGTAGAAAGTGTTGGCTAAAAAATTTCTACGCACACACAAGATCATGGTGATGCATAGCAACGAGAGGGGAGAGTATCGTCTACGTACCCTCGTAGACCGTAAGCGGAAGTGTTATGACAACGTGGTTGATGTAGTCGTACGTCTTCACGATCGACCGATGTAGCACCGAAGGTACGACACCTCTGCGATCTGCACACATTCGGCTCGATGACGTCCCGCGAACTCACGATCCAGTAGAGCTTCGAAGGAGAGTTTCTTTAGTTCGACGGCGTGATGACGGTGATGATGTTGCTACCGGAACAGGGCTTCGCCTAAACACCGCTACGATATAACCGAGGTGGATTATGATGGAGGGGGCACCGCACACGGCTAAAAGATTAATGATCAACTTATGTGTCTATGAGGTGCTCCCTCCCCCGTATATAAAGGAGTGGAGGAGGGGAAGGGCCGGCCCTCTCTATGGCGTGCCCTAGGGGAGTCATACTCCCTCCGGGAGTAGGATTCCCCCCTCCAAGTAGGAGTAGGAGAGGAAGGAAGGAGGAGAGAGGGAGGAAGGAAAGGGGGCCCGGCCCCCTTCCCAATTCGGATTGGGCTTGGGGGTGCGCCTTCCTCTTTTCCCTTCCCTCTCCTCTATTCCACTAAGGCCCAATAAGGCCCATATACTCCCCGGGGGTTCCGGTAACCTTCCGGTACTCTGGAAAAATGCACGAACCATTCGGAACCATTCCGATGTCTAAATATAGGCTTCCAATATATCGATCTTTATGTCTCGACCATTCCAAGACTCCTCGTCATGTTTGTGATCAAATTCGGGACTCCGAACTATCTTCGGTACATCAAAACACATAAACTCATAATACCGATCGTCACCGAACATTAAGCGTGCGGACCCTACGGGTTCGAGAACTATGTAGACATGACCGAGACATGTCTCCGGTCAATAACTAATAGCAGAACCTGAATGCTCATATTGGCTCCTACTGTTCGACGAGATTTTGTGCATTGTTGCATAAAATAATTTTTTTATTGATGAGCTTTCATGCAGGTTACACGTACAAAGAGAAGTTTTGATGCAAAGGCAAAATACCATTGCATGGCACATGCAGACACTTTTGCATACATGCTATGCACGCATGAAATCATGGTGCAACTACCACGTGTGCATGCACACACACACGTCCTGGCCATTTTGTATTTTAGTCTAGACATATATAGCTAGCTTAGAATACATATATACACACGCACACACTTATGTACTTACATATTTGAAAACCGGCAAGCTCGCGTTACATATCCGAATACCCCGTTCGTATGCATACATCGGAACTAGGCCTAGGGCAACTGGGCCCATAGCCCCAGGCGTGGCCCAGGCGTGGCCCATCTAGTAGGCTACCCAGCAGGAATTTTCTCATATATTAGTATACTTGTAGAGGCCCAGCCCCAGGCCTCAGCCCACCAGTTTGGACGATCGCTTCAAAAATTGCTAGCGCCAAGATTGCTCCAAAGAATCGCCAGCAGCCACGATGCAAGATCGCTCCGATCCTCAAGCTTCGTCTCGGTAGATCGACCGAAAAGTCTCATGCCGCGCCGTCAACTCTCTCCACTGCTTGACTCCAGCAGACGATCGCCCAGGCGGCCGGCGCTCGGAACAACGGATCTATCGCATCGTTTGAATAAAGCACTCTCCATGCCTCATCTCCTGTGATCCACACCGGATTGAAAAGGTAATGCTAAATACCTAGGTATGTCGAATCATCTAATATTTCTCCCTAGTTCCTTTTTATCAGCTGAAATCAATGAATTGGTGATGTTAAATTGTATTGCTTTAGTCAATTTTATTCCATCGTTCTTTGTTAACAGGGGGAAATAGAAATCCAAGATGAAGAGGACTTGGAGAGTTTTTCGTGATCATGGTATAATATTTCTTGCTTCCCAAAATTTCATATGAACAATGACGTGTCTATGTCTAGTTCTTGATTTTAAATACTCAACTTTATGTTTACAGCTCCGGTTCCTATTATTGCTTGTGAAGAAACGACGGCCTCAAATGAGACAAGCCTTCACTAATTTGGTACGACTGTTCGTAATGATGCACTTTGTTATATTGATGAGATATTTATTAAATTGGCTCTTATGGTAATAAGAAATTCATATTCTATTCTTAATCTGAATGTGTGGTGTACTTCTAACACTAGTAAATGTCTACGTGCAATGCACGTCAATTTAAAAGTATATTAAGTGCATGCGGATATTAGTGGAATATTATTTGCGTGTTATTATGTGATTAATACTATATTTGGCATAAAATTAACTACACGCTAAACGTGTTGAGCGCTCGACATTGAAGCAGCCTAGGTCGTTGGATTGACCTGATTTGGCGGTCGTGATTTATTAGATCTGCCTCTTTGGGTTTTTTATATCGGTAAGAATGCATTGGCACGTAGAGTATTTGACATTTTATTTCCTTTAGGTTGTGATATTTGGCGTTATTTATAGTGGTTTAGCTTTAGCCCCAGGCTTCGATAAATCCTGGCTCAGCCTCTGATCATATAGGTACATATTTGGGTATCTATGGCTGGCTGGTGAGCGTGCACACACATACTTCTCCGAATACCCGATATATCCATAGACATATGATGGGCGCACGTGAGCAATCTATGTACATATATTTGACAAGTCATCAAGAATTGGAAACGGATGCAACCGACCACAGGACCACATAAAAAAAGGCACGCGCCAACTAACATGGTATGTATCGGGTTGATCATTTCCTTTTATATGTACAGACTTGGACGTCAAGAGAAACAATAGAAGGAAATATTAAGACAGTGCAAAGGAAATATTGGGACGGTGCAACCCTACCCGTCCAACACCGCAACCTATATAAGCTAGCCAACCAAAGCAGTCACGGGAGGGGAGGAAGAAGAGAAGGGCACCCAAGCACAGGAACCCAGCCGGCCAAACCCACGCAGCGACGCGCCCTTGGAGGCAGCGGACGCAGTGGCGGCAGCACGGGCGCAAAGGGGAGGCACCAGCAGACACATCTGGCCAAACACCCGAGAAGAGCCCGCGATGGCCGCAACCGGTTGAAGAAGCTAACGCATGTCTTCTTTTTGGTACGTACTTTTTTTTCATGTATCAGGTGACGGGGATGACGGACGACACGACCAGCGGAGAAGGCTGCGGATGATTTGGCGCTCTTCTCGTACCATGCGTTGGTGGCCGCAGATGATGTGGCACTCTTCTCGTACGAGATGCAATATGAAAACGGTGAACGGTGCCGCCATACTAGGAGACTACATCGACACCGCCAGGACTGTCGTCTACATCATCAAGCCGGTGCCAGAGGACGGAGGCGTGGAACTCGCCAGGATGGCACCAATCGTCAAGATGGTGCTACGGAGGATGGCGACACAGAGCTCGCCAAGACGACACTCGTCATTTTCTTCATCAACCCGGTGTCGCGGAGGATTGTGGCATGGACTTCGCAAGGACGTCGCCCACCATCTACTTCGTCATGCTGGAGCAGGAGGACGGAGGCGTGGAGCTCCCGAGGAGGCCGCCGACATGTAGCGGGGAATGGCGGCGCGAAGCTCGTCAAGACGACACCAATGTCAACCTCATCAAGCCAGTGCCATGGAGGATGGAGGCGTGGAGCTCGCGAAGACGCCACCTTCATGCCACGGTTAATGGCGACACAAAGCTCGCTAGGACGATGCCCGCCGTTTTCTTCATCGAGCCGGTGCCATGGTGACACGGAGCCCCGTCGTCTTCTTCATCAAGACGGTGCCAAGGAGGATGAAGGTGTGGAGCTCGCGAGGATGCCGCCACCATGCCGCAGTGGATGGCGGCCTGGAGTTCGCCAAGACGACGTCCATCGCCAACATTATCAAACTGGACCCCGAAGGCATGGAGCTCGCGGGGATGTTGCCGCGTGCCGCGGAGGATGGACGACAGAGGCGTGGAGTCGCGGCACGACACCTCCAATGTCTACCTCGTCGAGACGGAGCCCACGACCCGAAGTCACGAAGACGAGCACACCCTGGTGCTGCCTGCAACATGAAGCTCGCAACACAGAGAAGAAGATGGTGCTACACGGTGTTGTCCGTGACCTGGAGGAGAAGACGGTGCCGCTTGATGTTATTAGCAACCCGGAGCCCAAGATGACAAGGCGCGGCAGTGCGAAGGCGATGCGACTTCACCAAGATCTTACCACGACCCACTGAGGCGGTGCCCTTGTCCTGGCAGACCTCCGTAAACTCGTCATCTAGTCGAGACGAGGCACCACCACATGGCGTTGTCCATGTTCCGGAGCCTTTGAACATGACGCGCGATGGAGAGAAGGCGACGCAACTTCGCCAACATCTTATTGTGGCCCCGTAAGGCGGCGCCCTTGTCTTGGAGGACCTCCATAAACTTGTCGTCTAGTCGAGACGAGGCACCACCACATGGTGTTGTCCATGTTCCGGAGCCCTTGAACATGACGCGTGATGGCGGGAAGGTGACGCAACTTCATCAACATCTTATTGTGGCCCCGTGAGGCGGCACCCTTGTCTTGGCGGACCATCGTAAACTCGACGTCCAGCCAAGACGAGGTGCCAACCACACCGGCATTGCCGATACGAGCGTGCGTTAGTTTTACACCAATGCCGGTCTCCATAAAAGAATAATCCCGCAAGGCAACCCCTTGCATACCCCGACGAAGCCGCTACATCGTCAAGAAGTCCGAGCCAAGCAGGCCCCATGCAACTTCAACACCGACTACATCAACGCTGTCAAGACCGACGAGGCGCGACAGCGAGAGCGGGCATGGCTAGCACAAAGCCATGTTTTGAGCGACATGTGTACCGATGAGGACACGGGCTTTGCCGCCGCCCACACCATACACTCACACCATCATCATCATGCATGGAGAACGCGAAGCGAAGATGACGAAGACGACCACACGGCTTAATCGAAGGTATCTCGCGAAGCAACCCGCGTGAGTAATTAACCGGGAGCCTTCCGAGGCCCCGGGAACCAGAGACCGCAATCGCTATAGTCAGGCAGGCCGCGCTAGTAGGCCCGAAGCACATATCGGGAATTGTATTTGTTATCCTTGTGATTAATAAAATATTGTTCCCATCTCTTTGTTTTCATTGTGTACCATGGTACACTGGCACGCTCGCATTCTTTTCCCTGGCGCATGAGAGAAATCCACACTCCTTATCTTCCCTTCTCCGAGGGTGCAATAAGATTTTTCTCGTGTCAAACACCTACATATTCTACAAAGATCTTTATCGGTCAAACCGCATAACGGTATACGTTGTTCCCTCTGTCATCGGTATGTTACTTGCCCGAGATTCAATCGTCGGTATCTCAATACCTAGTTCAATCTCATTACCGGCAAGTCTCTTTACTCGTTCTGTAATGCTACATCACGTAACTAACTCATTAGCCACATTGCTTGCAAGGCTTATTGTGATGTACATTACCGAGAGGGCCCATATATACCTCTCCGACAATCGGAGTGACAAATCCTAATCTTGATCCATGCCAACTCAACAAACACCATCGGAGACACGTGTAGAGCACCTTTATAATCACTGCTGCCTCCTGAGCACTGCGTTGGTTTTCCCTTGAAGAGGAAAGGGTGATGCAGTAAAGCAGCGTACGTATTTCCCTTAGTTTTTGAGAACCAAGGTATCAATCCAGTAGGAGACCACGCGCGAGTCACCTCGTACCTACACAAACAAATAAGAACCTCGCAACCAACGCGATAAAGGGGTTGTCAATCCCTTCACGGCCACTTGCAAGAGTGAGATCTGATAGAGATAATAATAATAAGATAATTTTTTTGGTATTTTTATGATATAGATTGAAAGTAAAGATTGCAAAATAAAATAGATTGGAAACTTGTATGATGGAGAATAGACCGGGGGGCCATAGGTTTCACTAGTGGCTTCTCTCAAGATAGCATAAGTATTACGGTGGATGAACAAATTACTGCGAGCAATTCATGAAAAGCGAATAATTATGAGAATATCTAGGTATGATCATGTATATAGGCATCACGTCTGTGACAAGTAGACCGACTCCTGCCTGCATCTACTACTATTACTCCACACATCGACTGCTATCCAGCATGCATCTAAAGTATTAAGTCCATAAGAACAGAGTAACACCTTAAGCAAGATGACCTGATGTAGAGGGATAAACTCATGCAATATGATGTAAACCCCATCTTTTTATCCTTGATGGCAACAATACGTGTCGTTTCCCTTTCTATCACTGGGATCGAGCACCGCAAGATTGAACCCAAAGCTAAGCACTTCTCCCATTGCAAGAAAGATCAATCTAGTAGGCCAAACCAAACTGATAATTAGAAGAGACTTGCAAAGATAAACCAATCATACATAAAAGAATTCAGAGAAGATTCAACTATTGTTCATAGATAAACTTGATCATAAACCTACAATTCATCGGATCTCGACAAACACACCGCAAAAGAAGATTACATCGAATAGATCTCCAAGAGAATCGAGGAGAACTTTGTATTGAGATCCAAAGAGAGATAAGAAGCCATCTAGCTACTAGCTATGGACCCAAAGGTCTTAAGTAAACTACTCACACATCATCGGAGGGGCCATGGAGTTGATGTAGAGGCCCTCCGTGATCAATGCCCCCTCCGACGGAGCTCCGAAAAAGGCCCCAAGATGGGATCTCTTGGGTACAGAAGGTTGCGGCGGTGGAAATAGGGTTTCGTGGTGCTCCTGGATGTTTGCGGGGTATATGGATATATATAGGAGGAAGAAGTAGGTCGGTGAAGCAACGAGGGGCCCACGAGGATGGAGGGCGCACCCTGGGGGGTAGGCACGCCCCCTGCCTCGTGGCCTCCTCGATTGTTTCTTGACGTCCACTCCAAGTCTCCTGGATCACGTTTGTTCCAAAAATAACGCTCCTGAAGGTTTCATTACGTTTGGACTCCGTTTGATATTCCTTTTCTGCAAAACACTAAAATAGGCAAAAAAAACAGCAATTTGGGTTGGGCCTCTGGTTAATAGGTTAGTCCCAAAAATAATATGAAAGTGTAAAATAAAGCCCATTAACATCCAAAACAGATAATATAATAGCATTGAACAATCAAAAATTATAGATAGGTTGGAGACGTATCAAGCATCCCCGAGCTTAATTCCTGCTCGTCCTCGAGTAGGTAAATGATAAAAACAGAATTTTTGATGTGGAATGCCTCCTAACATATTTCTCAATGTAATTTTTCTTTATTGTGGCATGAATGTTCAGATCCGAAAGATTCAAGACAAAATTTTAATATTGACATAGAAATAATAATACTTCAAGTATACTAACTAAGCAATCATGTCTTCTCAAAATAACATGGCCAAAGAAAGTTATCCCTATAAAATCATATAGTCTGGCTATGCTCTATCTTCATCGCACAAAATATTAAATCATGCACACCCCCGATGACAAACCAAGCAATTGTTTCATACTTTTGATGTTCTCAAACTTTTTCAACTTTCACACAATATATGAGCGTGAGCCATGGATATAACACTATGGTGATTGTGGAGAAGATAAAAAGGAGAAGATAGTCTCACATCAACTAGGCATATCAACGAGCTATGGAGATGTCCATTAATAGATATCAATGTGAGTGAGTAGGGATTGCCATGCAATGGATGCACTAGAGCTATAAGTGTATGAAAGCTCAACAAAAGAAACTAAGTGGGTGTGCATTCAACTTGCTTGCTCACGAAGACCTAGGGCAATTTGAGGAAGCCCATCATTGGAATATACAAGCCAAGTACTATAATGTAAAATTCCCACTAGTTTATGAAAGTGACAACATAGGAGGCTCTCTATCACGAAGATCATGGTGCTACTTTGAAGCACAAGTGTGGAAAAAGGATAGTAACATTGTCCCTTCTATCTTTTTCTCTCATTTTTTATTTGGACCTTCTTTATTTTTACTTTTGGCCTCTTTTTTTTTCTTTTTTCCGTCCGGAGTCTCATCCCGACTTGTGGGGGAAACATAGTCTCCATCATCATTTCCTCACTGGGACAATGCTCTAATAATGATGATCATCACACCTCTTTTACTTACAAATCAATACTTAGAACAAAATATGAATCTATGTGAATGCCTCCGGCAGTGTACCGGGATGTGCAATGAATCAAGAGTGACATGCATGAAAAAATTTATGAACGGTGACTTTGCCACAAATACGATGTCAACTACATGATCATGCAAAGCAATATGACAATGATGAAGCGTGTCATAACAAACGGAATGGTGGAAAGTTGCATGGAAATATATCTCAAAATGGCTATGGAAATGCCATAATAGGTAGGTATGGTGGCTATTTTGATGAAGGTATATGGTGGGTTTATGGTATCGGCGAAAGTTGCGCGGTACTAGAGAGGCTAGCAATGGTGGAAGGGTGAGAGTGCGTATAATCCATGGACTCAACATTAGTCATAAAGAACTCACATACTTATTGCAAAAATCTATTAGTTATCGAAAGGAAGTACTACGTGCATGCTCCTAGGGGGATAGATTGGTAGGAAAAGACCATCGCTCATCCCCGACCGCCACTCATAAGGAAGGCAATCAATAAATAAATCATGCTCTGACTTCATCACATAACGGTTCACCATACGTGCATGCTACGGGAATCACAAACTTCAACACAAGTATTTCTCAAATTCACAACTACTCAACTAGCATGACTCTAATATCACCACCTCCATATCTCAAAACAATCATCAAGTATCAAACTTCTCTTAGTATTCAATGCACTTATATGAAAGTTTTTATAATGCCTAAAAGCAAGTTGCCATGTTGTTCTAAAGGACTCTCAAAATAATATAAGTGAAGCATGAGAGATCAATTATTTCTATAAAATAGAACCACCGCCGTGCTCTAAAAGATATAAATGAAGCACTAGAGCAAAAACTATATAGCTCAAAAGATATAAGTGAGGCACATAGAGTATTCTAATAAATTCTAATTCATGTGTGTCTCTCTCAAAAGGTTTGTACATCAAGGATGATTGTGGCAAACTAAAAAGCAAAGACTCAAATCATACAAGACGCTCCAAGCAAAACACATATCATGTGGCGAATAAAAATATAGCTCCAAGTAAAGTTACCGATGAACGAAGACAAAAGAGGGGATGCCTTCCGGGGCATCCCAAAGCTTAGGCTTTTTGGTGTCCTTGGATTTACCTTGGGGTGCCTTGGGAATCCCCAAGCTTAGGCTCTTGCCACTCCTTGTTCCATAATCCATCAAATCTTTACCCAAAACCTGAAAACTTCACAACACAAAACTTAAAAGAAAATCTCGTGAGCTCCATTAGCGAAACAAAACAAAACACCACTTCAAGGTACTGTAATTAACTCATTATTTATTTATATTTGTGTTAAACCTACTGTATTCCAACTTCTCTATGGTTTATAAACTCTATTACTAGCCATAGATTCATCAAAATAAGCAAACAACACACGAAAAACAGAATCTATCAAAAACAGAACAATCTGTAGTAATCTGTAACTAACGCAAACTTATGGAACCCCAAAAATTCTAAAATAAATTGGTGCACGTGAGGAATTTATCTATTAATCATCTTCAAAAATAATTAACTAAATAGCACTCTCCAATAAAAATTGGCAGCAATTCTCATGAGCACTAAAGTTTCTGTTTTTTACAGCAAGATTAAAAAGACTTTCCCCAAGTCTTCCCAACTGTTCTACTTGGCACAAACACTAATTAAACACAAAAAACACAACGAAAACAGAGGCTAGATAAATTATTTATTACTAAACAGGAGCAAAAAGCAAGGAATAAAAATAAAATTTGGTTGCCTCCCAACAAGCGATATCGTTTAACGCCCCTAGCTAGGCATAAAAGCAAAGATAGATCTAGGTATTGCCATCTTTGGTAGGAAACTCTTCAATAATACACCTATAACTCTTAGGAGTTTCTTTCTTTTTATTAATTATCAAACTCCCAGGCACGAAATCAAGAAAATCATTTGTAGAAAAAGGTTCCTTAAGGATAGTGAGAAAGTTGGGGTGAACACTTATGGATTTGAGGTCCGCACTTCCTCTACTAGAAGTTTCACCCTTATTTTTAGGAACATACATCAATTTGGCAATCTTAGCATTAGAAGGAGTATTTTTCACGGAAGAAAAGGTAGACCCTAGGTTGGTAACAATATCCTCAATTTTATCAATTCTAGTGAAATCTTAATCTATCTTTTCATTAACCATAGGTTCCTTTTCTTTAAAAAATTTAAGAGCAAATCCTACCTTAGATCCGTATTGGGTCATTTGGTTATGGATCTTTCTATCCAAATTTTCAATCAACTCTATGGTGGCAACTTTATTTTCAATAATTTCAAGCTGTTGCATCACGTGTTCCAAAGTTAAAATAGTTCCATTAATCAAAAGAGGTGGTGGGCCAAACAAATCTATCATAGAATTATAAGAATCAAAAGTATGGCTACCCAAGAAATTTCCTCCGGTAATGGTATCAAGAATATATCTATTCCAAGGAGTGATGCCTACATAAAAATCGCGAAGAAGAACAAAAGTAGATTGCTTCCTAGTAGATCTATTTTGCGCATTGCAAATTCTGTACCAAGCATCTTTTAGATTTTCTCCCTCCCTTTGTTTAAAATTAAGAACTTCATTCTCGGGAGACAAAGGAGTAGATAAAGGACTAGCCATAACGATGAAGTAAGCGGAAAAGAGGCGAACGGAAAGAGAGGGCGAAAGGAAAAGAGGGCGAATAAAATGGCAAGGGTGAAGTGGGGGAGAGGAAACGAGAGGCAAATGGCAAATAATGTAATGCGAAGGATAAGAGTTGTGATGGGTACTTGGTATGTCTTGACTTGGCGTAGATCTCCCTGTCAACGGCGTCAAAAATCCTTCTTGCTACCTCTTGAGCACTGTGTTGGTTTTCCCTTGAAGAGGAAAGGGTGATGCAGTAAAGCAGCGTAAGTATTTCCCTCAGTTTTTGAGAACCAAGGTATCAATCCAGTAGGAGACCACGCGCGAGTCACCTCTTACCTACACAAACAAATAAGAACCTCGCAACCAACGTGATAAAGGGGTTGTCAATCCCTTCACGACCACTTGCAAGAGTGAGATCTGATACAGATAATAATAATAAGATAAATATTTTTGGTATTTTTATGATACAGATTGAAAGTAAAGATTGCAAAATAAAATAGATTGGAAACTTGTATGATGGAGACGAGACCCGGGGGCCATAGGTTTCACTAGTGGCTTCTCTCAAGATAGCATAAGTATTACGGTGGGTGAACAAATTACTGTCGAGCAATTGATAGAAAAGTGAATAATTATGAGAATATCTAGGTATGATCATGTATATAGGCATCACGTCTGTGACAAGTAGACCGACTCCTGCCTGCATCTACTACTATTACTCCACACATCGACCGCTATCCATCATGCATCTAGAGTATTAAGTTCATAAGAACAGAGTAACACCTTAAGCAAGATGACATGATGTAGAGGGATAAACTCATGCAATATGATGTAAAACCTATCTTTTTATCCTCAATGGCAACAATACAATACGTGTCGTTTCCCTTTCTGTCACTGGGATCGAGCACCGCAAGATTGAACACAAAGCTAAGCACTTCTCCCATTGCAAGAAAGATCAATCTAGTAGGCCAAACCAAACTGATAATTCGAAGAGACTTGAAAAGATAAACCAATCATACATAAAAGAATTCAGAGAAGATTCAAATATTGTTCATAGATAAACTTGATCATAAACCCACAATTCATAGGATCTCGACAAACACACCGCAAAAGAAGATTACATCGAATAGATCTCCAAGAGAATTGAGGAGAACTTTGTATTGAGATCCAAAGAGAGAGAAGAAGCCATCTAGCTACTAGCTATGGACCCGAAGGTCTGAAGTAAACTACTCACACATCATCGGAGGGGCCATGGAGTTGATGTAGAGGCCCTCTGTGATCAATGCCCTCTCCGGCGGAGCTCCGGAAAAGGCCCCAAGATGGGATCTCTTGGGTACAGAAGGTTGCGGCGGTGGAAATAGGGTTTCGTGGTGCTCCTGGATGTTTGCGGGGTATATGGATATATATAGGAGGAAGAAGTAGGTTGGTGGAGCAATGAGGGGCCCACGAGGGTGGAGGGCGCGCCAGGGGGGTAGGCGCGCCCCCTGCCTCATGGCCTACTCGATTGTTTCTTGACGTTCACTCCAAGTCTCCTGGATCACGTTTGGTCCAAAAATAACGCCCACGAAGGATTCATTACGTTTGGACTCCGTTTGACATTCCTTTTCCGCGAAACACTAAAATAGGCAAATAAAAACAACAATTTGGGCTGGGCCTCCGGTTAATAGGTTAGTCCCAAAAATAATATGAAAGTGTAAAATAGAGCCCATTAACATCCAAAATAGATAATATAATAGCATGGAACAATCAAAAATTATAGATACGTTGGAGATGTATCAATCACCCAGTTACGTTGTGACGTTTGGTAGCACACAAAGTGTTCCTTCGATATTCGGGAGTTGCATGATCTCATAGTCATAGAAACATGTATAATTATGGAGAAAGCAATAGCAACAAACTGAACGATCATCCGATCATCGTGCTAAGCTAACGGATGGGTCAAGTCAATCACATCATTCTTTAATGATGTGATCCCGTTAATCAAATGACAACTCATGGCTATGGTTAGGAAACATAACCATCATTGATTCAACGAGCTAGTCAAGTAGAGGCAAACTAGTGACTCTCTGTTTGTCTATGTAGTCACACATGTACTAAGTTTCCGGTTAATACAATTTTAGCACGAATAATAATCATTTATCATGATATAAGGAAATATAAATAACAACTTTATTATTGCCTCTAGGGCATATTTCCTTCAGTCTCCCACTTGCACTAGAGTCAATAATCTAGATTACATTGTAATGATTCTAACACCCATGGAGTCTTGGTGCTGATCATGTTTTGCTCGTGAGAGAGGCTTAGTCAACGGGTCTGCAACATTCAGATCTGTATGTATCTTGCAAATCTCTATGTCTCCCTCCTTGACTTGATCGCGGATGGAATTGAAGTGTCTCTTGATGTACTTGGTTCTCTTGTGAAATCTGGATTCCTTTGCTAAGGCAATTGCTCCAGTATTGTCACAAAAGATTTTCATTGGACCCGATGCACTAGGTATGACACCTAGATCGGATATGAACTCCTTCATCCAGACTCCTTCATTTGCTGCTTCTGAAGCAGCTATGTATTCCGCTTCACACGTAGACCCCGCCACGACGCTCTGCTTGGAACTGCACCAACTGACAGCTCCTCCATTTAATAAAAAACACATATCCGGTCTGTGACTTAGAGTCATCCGGATCAGTGTCAAAGCCTGCATCGACGTAACCGTTTACGACGAGCTCTTTGTCACCTCCATATATGAGAAACATATCCTCAGTCCTTTTCAGGTATTTCGGGATGTTCTTGACCACTGTCCAGTGATCCACTCCTCGATTACTTTGGTACCTCCCTGCTAAACTTATAGCAATGCACACATCAGGTCTGGTACACAACATTGCATACATGATAGAGCTTATGGCTGAAGCATAGGGAACACCTTTCATTTCGTCTCTATCTTCTGGAGTGGTCGGGCATTGAGTCTGACTCAACTTCACACCTTGTAATACAGGCAAGAACCGTTTCTTTGCCTGATCCATTTTGAACTTCTTCAAAACTTTATCAAGGTATGTGCTTTGTGAAAGTCCAATTAAGTGTCTTGGTCTATCTCTATAGATCTTGATGCCCAATATATAAGCAGCTTCACCGAGGTCTTTCATTGAAAAATTCTTATTCAAGTATCCTTTTTATGCTATTCAGAAATTCAGTATAATTTCCGATTAACAATATGTCATCTACATATAATATCGGAAATGCTACGGAGCTCCCACTCACTTTCTTGTAAATACAAGCTTCTCCAAAAGTCTGTATAAAACCATATGCTTTGATCACACTATCAAAGCGTATGTTCCAACTCCGAGAGGCTTGCGCCAGTCCATAAATGGATTGCTGGAGCTTGCACACTTTGTTAGCACCTTTTGGATCGACAAAACCTTCTGGTTGCATCGTATACAACTCTTCTTTAAGATATCCATTAAGGAATGCAGTTTTGACATCCATTTGCCAAATTTCATAATCATAAGTGCGGAAATTGCTAACATGATTCGGACGGACTTAAGCATCGCTACATGTGAGAAGGTCTCATCGTAGTCAACTCCTTTAACTTGTCGAAAACCTTTCGCAACAAGTCGAGCTTTGTAGACAGTAACATTACCGTCAACATCAGTCTTCTTCTTGAAGATCCATTTATTCTCTATGGCCTGCCGATCATCGGGCAAGTCAACCAAAGTCCATACTTTATTCTCATACATGGATCCCATCTCAGATTTCATGGCTTCAAGCCATTTTGCGGAATCTGGGCTCATCATCGGTTCCTCATAGTTCGTAGGTTCGTCATGGTCAAGTAACATGACTCCCAGAACAGGATTACCGTACCACTCTGGTGCGGATACGAGGTTCAGTAGTAACTTGATCAGAAGTTTCATGATCATCATCATTAGCTTTCTCACTTACTGGTGTAGGAATCACTGGAACTGATTTCAGTGATGAACTACTTTCCAATAAGGGAGAAGGTACAATTACCTTATCAAGTTCTACTTTCCTCCCACTCACTTCTTTCGAGAGAAAACCCTTCTCTAGAAAGGATCCATTCTTAGCAACGAATATCTTGCCTTCGGATCTGTGATAGAAGGTGTACCCAACAGTCTCCTTTGGGTATCCTATGAAGACAAATTTCTCCGATTTGGGTTCGAGCTTATCAGGTTGAAGCTTTTTCACATAAGCATCACAACCCCAAACTTTAAGAAACGACAACTTGGGTTTCTTGCCAAACCACAGTTCATAAGGTGTCGTCTCAAAGGATTTAGATGGTGCCCTATTTAACGTGAATGCAGCTGTCTCTAAAGCGTAACCGCAAAACGATAGCGGTAAATAAGTGAGAGACATCATAGATCGCACCATATCTAGTAAAGTACGGTTACGACATTCGGACACACCATTACGCTCTGGTGTGCCAGGTGGCGTGAGTTGCGAAATTATTCCGCATTGTTTCAAATGAAGTCCAAACTCATAACTCAAATATTTGCCTCCACGATTAGATCGTAGAAACTTGATTTTCTTGTTACGATGATTTTCCACTTCACTCTGAAATTCTTTGAACTTTTCAAATGTTTCAGACTTATGTTTCATTAAGTAGATATACCCACATCTGCTCAAATCATCTGTGAAGGTGAGAAAATAACGATATCCGCCGCGAGCTTCAATGTTCATTGGACCACACACATCAGCATGTATGATTTCCAATAACTTTGTTGCTCGCTCCATTGTTCCGGAGAACGGAGTTTTAGTCATCTTGCCCATGAGGCATGGTTCGCAAGTACCAAGTGATTCATAATCAAGTGATTCCAGAAGTCCATCAGAATGGAGTTTCTTCATGCGCTTTACACAAATATGACCTAAACGGCAGTGCTACAAATAAGTTGCACTATCATTATCAACTCTGCATCTTTTGGCTTCAATACTATGAACATGTGTATCACTACTATCAAGATTTAGTAAAAATAGACCACTCATCAGGGGTGCATGACCATAAAAGATATTACTCATATAAATAGAACAACCATTATTCTCTGATTTAAATGAATAACCGTCTCGCATCAAACAAGATCCAGATATAATGTTCATGCTCAACGCTGGCACCAAATAACAAATATTTAGGTCTAATACTAATGCCGAAGGTAGATGTAGAGGTAGCGTGCCGACGACGATCACATCAACTTTGGAACCATTTCCCACACACATCGTCACCTCGTCCTTAGCCAATCTTCGCTTAATCCGTAGCCCCTGTTTCGAGTTGCAAATGTTAGCAACTGAACCAGTATCAAATACGCAGGCACTACTGCGAGCATTAGTAAGGTACACATCAATAACATGTATATCAAATATACCTTTCACTTTGCCATCCTTCTTCTCTGCCAAATAATTGGGGAAGTTCCGCTTCCAGTGACCAGTTCCTTTGCAGTAGAAACACTCAGTCTCAGGCTTAGGTCCAGACTTGGGTTTCTTCACTTGAGCAGCAACTGGCTTGCTGTTCTTATTGAAGTTCCCCTTCTTCCCTTTACCCTTTTTCTTGAAACTGGTGGTCTTGTTGACCATCAACACTTGATGCTCCTTCTTGATTTCTACCTCCGCAGCCTTTAGCATTGCGAAGAGCTTGGGAATCGTCTTATCCATCCCGTGCATATTATAGTTCATCACGAAGCTCTTGTAGCTTGGTGGCTGTGACACCCTCGATTCAGTCGTACACTAATCATACACGCAAATGTGTACGATCAGGATCAAGGACTCACGGGAAGATATCACAACACAAATCTAGACACAAATTAAAATAATACAAGCTTTATATTACAATCCAGGGGCCTCGAAGGCTCGAATACATAAGCTCGAATACACAAGAGTCAGCGGAAGCAACAATATCGAGTATAGACATAAGTTAAACAATTTTTGCCTTAAGAAGGCTAGCACAAAAGAAACATTGATCGAAAAGGCAAGGCCTCCCGCCTGGGAGCCTCCTAACTACTCCAAGTCGTCAGTGGCCGTCACGTAGTAGTCGGCACCCTCGGGGTAGAAGTATTCATTAGTGGTGTCGTCTGGCTCCTGGGATCCATCATCTGGTCGCAACAAACAGGTATGGGGGAAAAGAGGTAGCAAAGCAGCCGTGAGTACTCATCCAAAGTACTCGCAAGACTTACATCAGATCTAAACTAAGTATGCATCTGTATCAAAGGAAAAAGGGTTGTATCTGTGGACTAAACTGCAGAATGCCAGAAGGGAAGGGGAAAGCCTAGCCTATCGAAGACTAGCATCTTCTGGAAACCACCATCTTGCAGCAACAAGAGGGAGTAGAGTAACATAAGGTAAAGTAGCAGTAGAGTTATCAACCTCGGCCAGAGATCCTTTCTCTACTCCCTACGAGAAAGCAATCCCAGAGCCATACTATCCATTTCTCATCACCATCCATTTCTCATCACAATCCATTTCTCATCACAAGTATCCAGTTCTAGTTGTATCGATCGGGATACAACTCCAAGTGTCCGTTACCGTAGGACAGGCTATCGATAGATGTTTTCTTCCCTGCAGGGGTGCACCAACTTACCCACCACGCTCGATTAACTCCGGCCGGACACACTTTCTTGGGTCATGCCCGGCCTCGGCCAAACAATACGCCGCAACCCGACCTAGGCTTAATAGAGAGGCCAGCACGCCGGACTAAACCTATGCCCCCAGGGGTCATGGGCCATCTCCCTAGGAACTCCTGCACGTTGCGTGGGCGGCCGGTGAGCACACCTAGCTACCTCCTTCAGCAAGGCAGGAGCTTATGCAGTCCAACCCGGCGCGCGCCGCTCAGTCACTGACGTCTATTAAGCTTCGGCTGATGTATATGACGCAGAACGCCCATACTATGCCCACGTGCTGGTTAGTGCTATCAGGCCAGAGGCCCCTCGGATCAAATATCCAAATCGTAGTGGATTAGGAACGCGCGGTAACGAGCAAAGACTCACGATCGATGTGACCCCGTCGCCCCGTCTCGAGTACTTGCGACAAGGGCTAAGAATGCACGACCATGCCTCGTAAGTATCTCGCGGGCACCTTCTAGGTCAACCTGACTCCACATCACTCGCTATTAAGCTCGCGCGGGTACCCCTCAGGGTCAACCCGTCTTTAGTAACATGGCTCAGTGTAAAATCATAGTAACCATAGTAACTGTGTGTCTAACACCAAAGGGAAAACCCGAGGAATCACCCCCGGAGAATTCCACTCGATGTTATCATCAAGGTGAACGTAAGAGGATCCACCCTCGAGGTTCACACTTGAGGGGTTGCACAATAGAGCCGTAACGGAAGTGGTTAAGGCGGAAATCACCCTCGATGACCTCGACTGTATAGCTACACTACAGAGATCTCATCAGGAGTGATGTAAGAGGTTCCACCCTCGGCACTCGATGGTAACTCTGCAAAGTTGTACAACTAGGGGGGTGATGTGCAGTGTCGGGGCCTGGACGTCGATCACGTTGATCGAGTCATCGAACATAAAGCGAGGCAACTGGGACAAGGTGAGGGTCACTGATGGATCTCTAACCAACCTATACTAAGCAGTTTAGGATAAGCAGGTAAGGTATGAAAGCAGGTAACAAAAACAGGCTATGCATCAGAGTAGGATCATACATAAATCAGTAGCAGTTCTAATGCAAGCATGAGAGGGAAAGAAATGGGCGATATCGGAATGCTCAAGGGGGGGGGGGTTTGCTTGCCTGGTTGCTCAGGCGAGAAGAAGGGGTCGTCGTCGACGTAGTCGATCACTGGGGCAACATCGGTCTCTTGGTCTACCGGAGAGAAGAGGGGGAAGAAATAGTAAATATAAAGCAACATAGCACCACAAAGCATAACATGGCAATAAGATGTGCCAGGTGTGACCTAACGCGGTAGGAGGTGATACCGACGAAGGGGGGAAACATCCGGGAAAGTATCCCTGGTGTTTCGCGTTTTCGGACAGATGAACCGGAGGGGGAAAGTTGCGTGTTCGCTATGCTAGGGATGCGTGGCGGACGAACGGGCTGCTTATTCGGATTTGTCTCATCGTTCTGAGCAATTTTCATGTACAAAGTTTTTCCATCCGAGCTATGGTTTATTTTATATGAATTTCCAAAGTTTAAACAATATTCTGAAATTATTAGTAATTCGAAAAAGGTGAAATTGCTATGTGCACCCAGCAGAGTGCACACAGCAGGGCCACCAGAGGCTGACAGTGGGCCCCTGATGAGTTGACCCAGTCAACGTTGGACTGGTCAAAGGGGGAATAGTGCAAGGTAGGACCTAGCTGCCATTGTCCAAATTTTAGTTAGATAATTTTAACCATTTTAGTTAGACAGTGAGGCCCGATCGTCATTGACAGAAGGTTAATTAAAAGGGGCCAGTTTAATTAACTAATTATTTTAATTAGTGGGGGGGGGGTTAGCGCTAATCTTAGCATGGGGGCCTACTAGACAGGGGCGTTGGCCAGCGTAGGGGCCATGCAGGCGCACTTTCAGCAGGTGACGACGAGGCCATGATCGAGCGGCAGACGAGGGTGGGCGAAGCCGACGTGGGGTAGGGGGCGGTCGTCGGTGAGCATGGCAGGGAGTGAGCAGCCGCACCGGATGGCTGTGGTGTGGCGCCGCAGGCCTATGCGGCAACAACAGCAGCGCGGAGCAGTGTAGGGGCGGCAACAGGGGCCGGCGACAGCGGCAGGAGGCACAGACGGTGCGAGCGGCCGCGGACATAGTTAGGCGCGGTGACGCGCGTGAGGTGCGAGCGACGACGACCACGACGTTTCGGGACGAGGAGGAACAGGGGAAGTGGGGCGCCTGAGCTCACCCCCGGTGCCGGGGAACGATGCGGCGAGGCCTGGGGAGGTCCCGTGAGGCGGAACGATGGCGAGGTGGCGGCGACGGCGAACGGCGT
>NC_041386.1:227621178-227627055 GCF_002162155.2 Triticum dicoccoides
CCGACGACGGGTGGTGTTGGGGCGCCGGCGTCGGGTGGCGGCGATGGCGGAGCCGCTCCCCTCCCGATCCATGCAGGATCGAGCAGAGGAGAGTCGGGGAAGAGGGGGTCGGCGATGAGGGGAAACGAACGGGGCAGCGTCATCGCCGCGTCGGGGAGGAAGGGTCCCGATCCAGATCGGGATCGGGAGAGGGGGAGAGTGGGGAAACGGGGGAGTGGGCTAGGGTTTACGGTTGGGTAGTGGGGGTTATGGGGAAGCAGGAAGAGGTGGGCCGGCCTGGTTCGGGAGGCCAGCTGGGCCGATTGGCCCCCATTGGGCTAGGGGGTTGCTCTCTCTCTCTCTCCCTTTTCCTTTTCTTTTAGTTTTCCTTTTTTTTCAGCAGCTTTTGCATTTTCTTTTTAGCCAATAATGACTTTGCAAAATTGTGCCACTGGCCAAAACAATTTCAAAGAATTAAAGTGCACTGCCACAAAAAGGTTGGGAGGCATTTGGAATAGTTGCCAATTTTATAACTTAAAAAGGGCATTTAATTTATTGCTTAGGTCACTGTTTTAAGTAGTTTAGGCCACTCAAACCCTTTGCAAAAATGTTGGTTCACCACCAATATTAGTTGTGGAATATTTGGCACATGATGAACATTTTTGTTTTCATGTTTGAGAAATTTGAATTTTTGACATTAATGTGAAAAAGAGATTTGGACTGGAATAGAATCAAAGTGAGATTAGCAATAGTAACCATGATGACAAGGCATCATTTAATGGTGATTACTGTAGCATGATTCTCGGGGTGTTACAAATCTCCTCCACTACAAGAAATCTCGTCCCGAGATTTAAGTGCGGAAGTGAAGAGTAACTTCGGGAGAACTGACCCTTATAGGGTTAATTATCTGGTGAACAATTCAAGGAATGAGGCAGAAGTATCTCTCGAGTTGAAACTTAATAAAATATCGAGAGCAAAGTATGAAGGTACAATAAGAAGTTTCAACCGAATGGACAAACGATCGATACCTGAACAACGTGTGAGAAGGGGGGGGGGTTCAGAGTATTGGGCATAGATCATCTCTCGGAGGGTGGCTCGTTATTAACATACGAAGGCAAGTGGAAAGGATACTTCGAAATCAAGGAGGTACACGAGAGTCAGGTTTCGATCCTGTGGAACTATGGGTTATGGGCCCACCATGTGGGTTAAAAGCGGGAAGGCGCTAACATCTTGAATGGTAATGATAGCAAGGCAGGTCAGAGGATAGCCTGTCAGTTATGTTGGCAACAAAGTTTGGTACAAAGGGCGTGGGACGAAGAGAACCATTTTCCTGCTCGTTGAAACGAGGCGGACCAATAGGCAAAGTTCTCGTCCATCGGGGGTTACCGGAATGTTAACAATAATAGTACCAGGGCCTTACTGATAGAGTTGTACACCGAGGTATTTACCTAAGCAGAGAATTACCTCTGCTCGGATAAGTTAGATTACAAGAAACGTTAAACAAACCAGTGGAAAGGAAAATATGATTATCAAATCAAACAACCCAATGGAAAGGAAGATGTGTTTACACATAAAAGTTGGGCGTATATCCTTCCCAAGGAAAAGCGGAGAAGGACATACATGATAGGACAACAAGTTCAAAATCATTTAGATAATGGGGAGAGGGAAGAATCATGATATTACCCATACAACGGTGTGAGGGTAATTGAACGAGAAACATTTTATATTATGCTTCCGATGTTCTGGGTGATATTCGGATACCACAGTCATGCTTCGATGCAGCTATGATATGGTGTCAAGTAAAGATTGGGTTCGAAGATCTCAAGAGATACCGAGAAACAATTTCAAGATTATCTCGGAACGTAAGGTACAACCAAACAAAATCAGGTCCGTGTTGGCAGGAAGTCAAGGATGTTGTCGATGATAACACAATCATCGAGGGGGGAGGATGGTATTTCTCATCATGAATTTGATTGATATCCTGAAACATGTCAGTATATTGATGGGGATTACAGTAGATTTTGTCGAGGTACTATGAAGAGGCCATCGAACGGCGACGACATCAAGCGAAAGGAACGATGAAGCGAAAGTTTATTGGAACCACGGCTGCGACACAAGCTCGAAATCAAGCTTGTTATTTGAGGTGAAATGATAAGATGAGGAAGATCGACGTAAGCTTAGCTCGTCATCGGAAGTTGTGCTCCGGGAAGAAGGACCGGGTAGCACAATTAAAATTAGCTCGATAGTGATATAGCCGATCAGGCTAGGAATGATGTGATGGAGTATCATCCCAATGAGAATTCATAAGAGGTAGTGCAATGACACAATATCCTCAAGATAACAAGGGGCAATACTCGAGGTAGGTCAAAAATAGAGGTTGGACAGATGAAATGATCTGCAGAAGACAAGTATTTTAACTTGTCCGAGAAATGGAATTAAGGAGAAACTATGGTCAGAACCACAATTATGAATGATCAAACCACCGATACAAGATGAACTTATAACAAGGGGTAACCATTTTTACGAGCAGCTTCCATGATAAGTTCTACGTTGGGTCCATGGGCATGAACACAAAGGTTCAAGGTTGACTTCCACTTCTTCACTGCATAACCTTTCATTCACTGCTCGTTTTCGAAGAAATTGTAGTGCAGAAGATTTGTCTGGCGAAGTACCAGAAGAGTAAGACTCACATCTCTTTTGAGTTCACACGGATTAGGGAAGGCATAGGTTCAACCCGTAGGGGTTTCTTAGGAACACCTACCACTAATTTCCAGAGCATATCACATCGGCTCAATAACAGAGCATGGTTGACAATAAGTAGAGGATACAATTTACCGAAGGCAATATGTATCAGGGGAAGAGCGCATGAGATTTTGAATATGAAGGAAATTGCTGGATAATAATCCAACAAAGGATTTAGTGGTCCTCAATGGATCTGATGTGAGTATCAGTACTCAATCAAAAGAGGAAAAGAATGCAAAGGCATCAGATTATAGAAACATCTGAATAATTCGATGCTTGAGTACAAAGGAGTTATGATTTCAAGACGAAGGATGAGAAGCAGAGGCTCTGATCAAAAGATGATTACGTTGAATAGACTTAGAGGTGCACCCGATCAAATCTTGATTGGGAAAGAACCAACTCATAGCCGGAGCGATGTCGGAGACGGTAAGAAAATTTCCAAGGATTAATTGGTGATTGCGAGTATTCGCTCACACGTTGAATCCATAGGAACAGAAGGACAACCACAAAGAATTTTAAAGAATATTGCTAGACATATGGAACTAATCGTAGTGCAAGCAGGCAAGGAGAATCAAGAGCAATAGGCTGCAGAGGTTTTCCGGAAGATCACATAGTATTTCGAAGAATTTTGTGAATCACACGAACAACTGAGGATGAACGGATCCTCGGTGAGTGCGAGGAATTTTTCGAAGGGGGGGGGGGTTATTCATGGGGCAAAGAACTGCAAGGCAGTAAGCTCAAAGGATTCTCGAAACAATAGAGAATTTCGGGGCATCTTGTACTAGTAAGAGCATCGCGGAATGATTGTATGGACGAGAAGTGTATGTAGCTATCCATGGGGAATTATCGGTGGTAGGGAAATGCAATGGCGAAGGGCACAAGGGTCTCAGGAAAACATCGAGGAGTATCTGCAGAATCTTCTGGCGAAGCAAGCGATCATCTATAGTGAAGGGGCTCTCCGGGAGGAAGTGCTTACGAGATCCTAGAGTCAGAGTTAGTAAAACCTTTAACCCGAATAGAAGAGAGATCAGAATCCCAGAGCATAGACGAGGAGTAAAAGATCCTAATACCACCCAATGGCAACATGGACCCATAAGACACACATCCAATGTTAGTAAAAGTTTTTCAGTGACTAGACTCAACTTCGGCCAAGGAGTTGGAAGGGGGCTACCTATAGGCAGTCGGCTCTGATACCAACTTGTGACGCCCTCGATTCAGTCGTACACTAATCATACACGCAAATGTGTACGATCAGGATCAAGGACTCACGGAAAGATATCACAACACAACTCTAGACACAAACTAAAATAATACAAGCTTTATATTACAAGCCAGGGGCCTCGAAGGCTCGAATACATAAGCTCGAATACACAAGAGTCAGCGGAAGCAACAATATCTGAGTACAGACATAAGTTAAACAAGTTTTGCCTTAAGAAGGCTAGAACAAAAGAAACATTGATCGAAAAGGCAAGGCCTCCCGCCTGGGAGCCTCCTAACTACTCCAAGTCGTCAGCGGCCGTCACGTAGTAGTTGGCACCCTCGGGGTAGAAGTATTCATCAGTGGTGTCGTCTGGCTCCTGGGATCTGTCATCTGGTCGCAACAAACAGGTATGGAGGAAAAGAGGTAGCAAAGCAGCCGTGAGTACTCATCCAAAGTACTCGCAAGACTTACATCAGATCTAAACTAAGTATGCATCTGTATCAAAGGAAAAAGGGTTGTATCTGTGGACTAAACAGCAGAATGCCAGAAGGGAAGGGGAAAGCCTAGCCTATCGAAGACTAGCATCTTCTGGAAACCACCATCTTGCAGCAACAGGAGGGAGTAGAGTAACATAAGGTAAAGCAGCAGTAGAGTTATCAACCTCGGCCAGAGATCCTTTCTCTACTCCCTACGAGAAAGCAATCCTAGAGCCATACTATCCATTTCTCATCACCATCCATTTCTCATCACAATCCATTTCTCATCACAAGTATCCAGTTCTAGTTGTATCGATCGGGATACAACTCCAAGTGTCCGTTACCGTAGGACAGGCTATCGATAGATGTTTTCTTCCCTGCAGGGGTGCACCAACTTACCCACCACGCTCGATTAACTCCGGCCGGACACACTTTCTTGGGTCATGCCCGGCCTCGGCCAAACAATACGCCGCAATCCGACCTAGGCTTAATAGAGAGGCCAGCACGCCGGACTAAACCTATGCCCCCAGGGGTCATGGGCCATCTCCCCAGGAACTCCTGCACGTTGCGTGGGCGGCCGGTGAGCAGACCTAGCTACCTCCTTCAGCAAGGCAGGAGCTTACGCAGTCCAACCCGGCGCGCACCGCTCATGTCGCTGACGTCTATTAAGCTTCGGCTGATATATACGACGCAGAACGCCATACTATGCCCACGTGATGGTTAGTGCTATCAGGCCAAAGGCCCCTCGGATCAAATATCCAAATCGTAGTGGATTAGGAACGCGCGGTAACAAGCAGAGACTCACGATCGATGTGACCCCGTCGCCCCGTCTCGAGTACTTGCGGAAAGGGCTAAGAATGCCCGGCCACGCCTCGTAAGTATCTCGCGGGCACCTTCTAGGTCAACCCGACTCCACATCACTCGCTATTAAGCTCACGCGGGTACCCCTCAGGGTCGACCCGTCTCTAGTAACATGGCTCAGTGTATAGTCATAGTAACCATAGTAACTGTGTGTCTAACACCAAAGGGAAAACCCGAGGAATCACCCCCAGAGAATTCCACTCGATGTTATCATCAAGGTGAACATAAGAGGATCCACCCTCGAGGTTCACACTTGAGGGGTTGCACAATAGAGCCGTAACGGTAGTGGTTAAGGAGGAAATCACCCTCGATGACCTCGACCGTATAGCTACACTACAGAGATCTCATCAGGAGTGATGTAAGAGGTTCCACCCTCGGCACTCGATGGCAACTCTGCAAAGTTATACAACTAGGGGGGTGATGTGCGGTGTCGGGGCCTGGACGTCGATCACGTTGATCGAGTCATCGAACATAAAGCGAGGCAACTGGGACAAGGTGAGGGTCACTGATGGATCTCTAACCAACCTATACTAAGCAGTTTAGGATAAGCAGGTAAGGTATGAAAGCAGGTAACAAAAACAGGCTATGCATCAGAGTAGGATCATACATAAATCAGTA
>NC_041386.1:227627239-227699696 GCF_002162155.2 Triticum dicoccoides
GCAGTTCTAATGCAAGCATGAGAGGGAAAGAAATGGGCGATATCGGAATGCTCAAGGGGGGGGGGGGTTGCTTGCCTGGTTGCTCGGGCGAGAAGAAGGGGTCGTCGTCGACGTAGTCGATCACTGGGGCAACATCGGTCTCGGGGTCTATCGGAGAGAAGAGGGGGAAGAAACAGTAAATATAAAGCAACATAGCACCACAAAGCATAACATGGCAATAAGATGTGCCGGGTGTGACCTAACGTGGTAGGAGGTGATACCGGCAAAGGGGGGGAAACATCCGGGAAAGTATCCCCAGTGTTTCGCGTTTTCGGACAGATGAACCGAAGGGGGAACTTGCGTGTTCGCTATGCTAGGGATGCGTGGCGGATGAACGGGTTGCATATCCAGATTTGTCTCGTCGTTCTGAGCAACTTTCATGTACAAAGTTTTTCCATCCGAGCTATGGTCTATTTTATATGAATTTCTAAAGTTTAAACAATATTCTGAAATTATTAGTAATTCGAAAAAAGGTGAAATTGCTATGTGCACCCAGCAGAGTGCACACAGCAAGGCCACCAGAGGCTGACAGTGGGCCCCTGATGAGTTGACCCAGTCAACATTGGACTGGTCAAAGGGGGAATAGTGCAAGGTAGGACCTAGCTGTCATTGTCCAAATTTTAGTTAGATAAGTTTAACCGTTTTAGTTAGACAGTGAGGCCCGATCGTCATTGACAGAAGGTTAATTAAAAGAGGCCAGTTTAATTAACTAATTATTTTAATTAGTGGGGGGGGGTTAGCACTAATCTTAGCATGGGGGCCTACTGGACAGGGGCGTTGGCCAGCGCAGGGGCCATGCAAGCGCACTTTCAGCAGGTGACGATGAGGCCATGATCGAGCGGCAGACGAGGGTGGGCGAAGCCGACGCGGGGCAGGGGGCGGCCGCCGGTGAGCATGGCAGGGAGTGAGCAGCCGCAGCGGACGGCTGTGGTGCGGCGCCGCGGGCCTGTGCGGCAACAACAGCAGCGCGAAGCGGTGTAGGGGCGACAACAGGGGCCGACGACAGCGGCAGGAGGCGCAGACGGTGCGAGCGGCCGCGGACATAGTTAGGCGTGATGACGCGCGTGAGGTGCGAGCGACGACGACCACGACGTTTCGGGACGAGGGGGGAACAGGGGAAGCGGGGCGCGTGAGCTCACCCCCGGTGTCGGGGAACGATGCCGCGAGGCCTGGGGAGGTCCGGCAAGGCGGAACGACAGCGGGGCGAGGTGGCGGCGACGGCGAACGGCGTTGGCGTCGGGGCGTCATTGGGGAGGTGGTCGAGGACGGGGAGGCACTTGGCGGGGAGGCGGTCCGGCGAGGGGGGGGGGATTCCGAGCGGCGGCAGGGCAGTCCCGCAAGTGGCGTCGTCGTCAGGTTAGGGTAGCGCCGGCGACGGGTGGTGTTGGGGCGCCGGCATCGGGTGGCGGCGACGGCTGAGCCGCTCCCCTCCCGATCCACGCAGGATCGAGCAGAGGAGAGTTGGGGGAGAGGGGGTCGGAGATGAGGGGAAACGAACGGGGCAGCGTCATCGCCGCATCGGGGAGGAAGGGTCCCGATCCAGATCAGGATCGGGTGAGGAGGAGAGTGGGGAAACGGGGGAGTGGGCTAGGGTTTACGGTTGGGTAGTGGGGGTTATGGGGAAGCAGGGAGAGGTGGGCCGGCCTGGTTCGGGAGGCCAGCTGGGCCGATTGGCCCCCATTGGGCCAGGGGGTTGCTCTCTCTCTCTCTCCCTTTTCCTTTTCTTTTAGTTTTCCTTTTTTTTCAGCAGCTTTTGCATTTTATTTTTAGCCAATAATGACTTTGCAAAATTGTGCCACTGGCCAAAACAATTTCAAAGAATTAAAGTGCACTGCCTCAAAAAGGTTGGGAGGCATTTGGAATAGTTTCCAATTTTATAACTTAAAAAGGGCATTTAATTTATTGCTTAGGTCACTGTTTTAAGTAGTTTAGGCCACTCAAACCCTTTGCAAAAATGTTGGTTCACCACCAATATTAGTTGTGGAATATTTGGCACATGATGAACATTTTTGTTTTCATGTTTGAGAAATTTGAAATTTTGACATTAATGTGAAAAAGAGATTTGGACTGGAATAGAATCAAAGTGAGATTAGCAATAGTAACCATGATGACAAGGCATCATTTAAAGGTGATTACTGTAGCATGATTCTCGGGGTGTTACAATGGCAGTGATTGAAGAACTCTGTTAGTGACACTATCATCAGGAAGATTAACTCCCAGTTGAGTCAAGTGGTTGTGGTACCCAGATATTCTAAGTATATGTTCACTGACAGAACTATTCTCCTCCATCTTGCAGCTGTAGAACTTATTGGAGACTTCATATCTCTCAATCCAAGCATTTGCTTGAAATATTAACTTCAACTCCTGGAACATCTCATATGCTCCATGTGAAGGAAATATGCCCTAGAGGCAATAATAAAGGTATTATTTATTTCCTTATTTCATGATAAATGTTTATTATTCATGCTAGAATTGTATTAACCGGAAACATAATACATGTGTGAATACATAGACAAACATAGTGTCACTAGTATGCCTCTACTTGACTAGCTCGTTAATCAAAGATGGTTAAGTTTCCTAACCATAGACATAAGTTGTCATTTGATTTACGAGATCACATCATTAGGAGAATGATGTGATTGACTTGACCCGTTCCGTTAGCTTAGCACTTGATCGTTTAGTATGTTGCTATTGCTTTCTTCATGACTTATACATGTTCCTATGACTATGAGATTATGCAACTCCCGTTTACCGGAGGAACACTTTGTGTGCTACCAAACATCACAACGTAACTGGGTGATTATAAAGGTGCTCTACAGGTGTCTCTGAAGGTACTTGTTGGGTTGGCGTATTTCGAGATTAGGATTTGTCACTCCGATTGTCGGAGAGGTATCTCTGGGCCCACTCGGTAATACACATCACTCAAGCCTTGCAAGCATAGTAACTAATGAGTTAGTTGTAGGATGATGTATTACGGAACGAGTAAAGAGACCTGCTGGTAACGAGATTGAACTCGGTATTGAGATACCGACAATCGAATCTCGGGCAAGTAACATACGATGACAAAGGGAACAACGTATGTTGTTATTCAGTTTGACCGATAAAGATCTTCGTAGAATATGTAGGAGCCAATATGAGCATCCAGGTTCCGCTATTGGTTATTGACCCGAGACGTGTCTCGGTCATGTCTACATAGTTCTCGAACCCGTAGGGTCCGCACGCTTAAAGTTCGATGACGGTTATATTATGAGTTTATGTGTTTTGATGTACTGAAGGTAGTTCGGAGTCCCGGATGTGATCACAGACATGACGAGGAGTCTCGAAATGGTCGAGACATGAAGATTGATATATTGGACGACTATATTCGGACACCAGAATTGTTCCGGGGGTTATCGAATATATACCGGAGTACTAGGGGGTTACCTGTAATGCCCACGATGTTGCTATATCTCCCACGTGTGGGAGCATGACTTAGAGGCATAACCGCATTGTAAGCAATGTCGCAAGAGGGGTAATTATTACACATCCCATGTACTGAATAAGGAAAGAGGTACATAGTTGGCTTGCAGTCGCCACGTCACACAATGCATAAATAACATTACATTCATCCAGATACAATCAAGGTCCGACTACGGAACCAAAATAAAGATAACCCCAAAAGCAACAAAGTCCCCGATCGCCCCAACTGGGCTCCACTACTGATCGTCTAGAAAAGAAACGTAGTAACGTCCTGAGTCCTCATCGAACTCCCACTTGAGCTCAGTCGAATCTCCTGGAGCGGTATCATCGGTCCCTGCATCTGGTTTTGAAGGAATCTGCGAGTCACGGGGACTCAACAATCTCACACCCTCGCGATCAAGACTATTTAAGCTTATAGGTAGGGTAAAGGTATGAGGTGGAGCTGCAGCAAGCACTAGCATATATGGTGGCTAACTTACGCAAATGAGAGCGAGAAGAGAAGGCAAAGGCACGATCGATAAACTATGATCAAGAAGTGATCCTAGAACAACCTACTTTCAAGCATAACACGAGGCCGTGTTCTCTTCCCGGACTCCGCCGAAAAGAGACCATCACGGTCACACACTCTGTTGATTCATTTTAATTAAGTTAAGTTTCAGGTTTTCTACAATCGGACATTAACAAATTCCCATCTGCCCATAACCGCGGGCACGGCTTTCGAAAGTTCAAATCCCTGCAGGGGTGTCCCAACTTAGCCCATCACAAGCTCTCACGATCAACGAATGATATTCCTTCTCCCAGGACAGCCCGATCAGACTCGGAATCCCGGTTACAAGACATCTCGACAATGGTAAAACTAAACCAGCAAAACCGCCCGAATGTGCCGACAAATCCCGATCGGAGCTGCACATATCTCGTTCTCAGGGCACACTCGGATGAGACATCCTACGAGTAAAACCAACCCTCAAGTTGCCCCGAGGTGGCCCCGCAGTCTATTCGGTTCGGACCAACACTCAGAGGAGCACTGGCCCAGGGGGTTTAAAATAAAGATGACCCTCGAGTCCGCGGAACCCAAGGGAAAAGAGGCTAGGTGGCGAATGGTTAAACCAAGGTTGGGCTTTGCTGGGGGAGTTTTAGTCAAGGCGAACTGTCAAGGGGTTCCCATTATAACCCAACCGTGTAAGGAACGCAAAATCAAGGAACATAACACCGGTATGACGGAAACTAGGGTGGCAAGAGTGGAACAAAACACCAGGCATAAGGCCGAGCCTTCCACCCTTTACCAACTGTATATATGCATTAAAATAGACAAGATATAAAAATGATATCCCAACAAATAAACATGTTCCAACAAGGAACAAACTCCAATCTTCACCTGCAACTAACAACGCTATAAGAGGGGCTGAGCAAAGCGGTAACATAGCCAAACAACGGTTTGCTAGGACAAGGTGGGTTATAGGTTTGACATGGCAATATGTGAGGCATGATAAGCAAGTGGTAGGTATCATAGCATAGGCATACCAAAAGAGCGAGCATCTAGCAAGCAAAGATAGAAGTGATTTCGAGGGTATGGTCATCTTGCCTGCAAAGTTCTCTGAGTTGACGTTAGCTTGATCCTCGTAAGCATACTCAACTGGTTCCTCGATCATGTACTCATCTCTCGGCTCTACCCAAGCAAGAACACAAGCAAAGGGAGACACAGTCAACCACTGTGCAATGCACAAGCAACATGATGCAAAACATGGCATGATATGCGGGATGTGATATGTGATGCATATGCATGATTCGGAAAGGAAAGATTGAACCTGGCCTCAACTTAGAAAACCAAGAGTGCCACTGGACAGATGAGTTGATTTCGGTCGAAATCGATATAAAGATCACCGGAATCGGATGCACGGTTTGCAAATGGCAAGCAAAACAATAATGGCACAAAGCTGCGATTAACAGCACAAGGCCATCTAAATGTATCAAGAACAACAAGCTACTGCACTCTAACCTAACAACAAATCACATGGAAGTGATCCACTCAAGATGCTTGACAAAAGATGAACACTGAGCTACGGCTAATTCACTCAATAGCAGGTTCAAACAAGCATGGCAAAAGTGCAAAAGATATCAGGTTACAGACTTAGTGAAAATAACAACATGCCGGGAATTTAACATCAGGGAGCAATGTTTAGAGCAAGATAACAACATGCTACAGGAACATATCATGGCAAAGCAAGGCATGGCATGAAGCTACTCAAAGCATACAACAAAAGTCCATTACTGGCCATAAGCGAAAAGGGATTAGAAACTACAATGACAACCATGTGAACATAGCAACTTTCGTTAACAGATTCAGACTTAGTAGAAAACAGGAACATGGCAAAACAGATTCACGTAGGCATGTTTACAAGCTCGATGCACTCACCATAAAGCATGGCATGACAAACTAAGCATACACCCAGCAAGTAAACATGGCATAGAAGCTAAACATGGCAAGAACAACCTCATAGCATGCAATGATCAACTACAACAACCTCGGCAAAATTGCTTAACATGTAAACAATCTGCCAGGAACATTTTATAGCAAAAGTAGAGCTCGATTGAGTCAAGCTAGGGTGCTCCATAAATGCAAACAAAGACATGGATGGATAGAGCACAACAACATCTACAAAACATCCTTACTGAACATGCTCAAAAGAGGCATGGATAAGTCTGTAGCAACATGAATACATGGCATAAAAATATAATCAGGGAAAAGACTTAGAAGATTTCGAAGTCCCTGAAATCAGCTACATTACGAGAGCTACTTTGCATGCTTGTGCTAGTCACCAGAAAGATCACAAAAATACATGGCACACACCCCTGTAAAGATGGCATGGCATACTTTAAAACACATGTAGGGCTCAAGTTCATAGGAGGCACACATTAATCATGGCAAAAATGACAAATGTCCAATCTCTGCTACGAATCTGAAACTAACATTACATAGCACTCTTGCAACAGCATTTAGGGCATCAAGATGAACTCAAATGAACATGGTGCAATGGGATGAAATGAAGTACTCGTCGAGACGAACAATTTGATATGCTACACGCCCAAAACGGAGCCACGGATGCAGAGTTATGATGCGATGAAGAATGCAAAAAAATACTGGAACTAGGGCAAAAAGTCAACCGGCTAGGGTTTTCCAGATCTGGATCGCACGCAATCCGAGGATGGCTGGGGCTTCGCCGGAGACGGGGCGATGGCGGCCGGAGTCATTGAAGCGGTGGACGAACTTGGGGATGGCCGGATCCGGCCGGGAGGTGGAGGACGGAGAGGCCGGCGAGGTCGGGCGGCGGTGAGGCGATGTGGCGGCGGGGCAGCGAGGTGCGTGCGGCGACCGCCGGCGACGAGATGGAGCGGGGCGGCACGGGGCGGCGGTCGCCGACGCCGGCGAGGAGGAGGCGGGCGACGCGGCGAGGGAGGAAGGCGCGGGCGGCGCGCAGGCTCGGAGGTCCGGGCGCGGGCTCTCCGTGCCGCGACGGGTGGCGGCGGCGCTTGACACATGTCAGCTCAGGAGTGGGCGCGTGGCGGCGGCGGACTTGTCCGTTGGCGGGTTTTCATCCGGCGGCGGAGAGGGAGCGGGGCTAGGGTTAGGGATCCGGAATTTCGGGGAGGAGATGCCTTTTTATAGGTAGAGGAAGCTAGGAGGCTCCAAATTGAGCATGGTTTGCGGCCACGCGATCGTGATCGAACGACCGAGATGATGGAAGGGGTTTAGGTGGGTTTTGGGCCACTTTGGAGAGGTGTTGGGCTGCAACACACACGAGGCCTTTTCGGTCCCTCAGTTAACCGTTGGAGTATCAAACGAAGTCCAAATGCCACGAAACTTGACAGGCGGTCTACCGGTAGTAAACCAAGGCCGCTTGGCAAGTCTCGGTCCAATCCGAGAACATTTAACACCCGCACGCGAAAAGAGGTAAAAGGGGACACCGGAGGACATAGGAGCGCCGGAATGCAAAACGGACAACGGGGAAAATGCTCGGATGCATGAGACGAACACGTATGCAAATGCGATGCACATGATGACATGATATGAGATGCATGACAAAGACAAAAGCAACACGAAGACAAAACCCGACAACGAGGAAATATCATAACTTTGTGCCGGAAATGGCAAGAGTTGGAATACAAATATGGTAGGTTACATACGGGGCGTTACAACACTCCACCACTACGAAAGGATCTCGTCCCGAGATCTAGGACTGGAAAAACTCCGGATATTCAGAATGGAGGTGGTCCTCGCGTTCCCAGGTGGCTTCACGGTCGGAATGATGTGACCACTTGACTTTCAGGAATTTGATAGACTTGTTGCGAGTCTTGCGCTCAGTTTCTTCAAGAATAGCAATGGGATGCTCATGATAAGACAGGTCTTCTCAGAGATCAATCTCTTCAAAGTTGATGGTGCGGTTAGGAGTCTTGAAACACTTGCGGAGTTGAGACACGTGAAACATGTCGTGCACATTTGCAAAGTTGGATGGAAGCTCAAGTTGATAGGCGAGATCGCCTCTTTTGCCAATGATCTTGAAAGGACCCACGTATCTAGGGGCAAGCTTCCCTTTGATACCGAAGCGACGAGTACCTTTCATTGGAGAGACGCGGAGGTAGACATGGTCTCCGATCTCGAAAGCCAAGTCACGATGCTTGCTATCATAGTAACTCTTCTGGTGCGATTGCGCGGCTTTGAGATTTTCACGAATGACTTTGCACATTTCTTCAGCCTTTATGATCAAGTCATTGCCAAGAAGTTGGCGTTCACGAGTCTCTGACCAGTTAAGAGGAGTACGACACTTCCTGCCATAGAGAATCTCGAATGGGGCCTTGCCCGCACTCGCTTGGAAGCTGTTGTTGTAGGAGAACTCGACATATGGAAGACAATCTTCCCATTTCATACCGAAAGAAATGACACAAAGGCCTGAGCATATCTTCAAGAATTTGATTGACCCTCTCGACTTGGCCACTAGTTTGAGGATGAAAGGCTGTGCTGAAGCGAATGTTGGTGCCCATGGCCTTCTGAAGAGAATCCCAGAACTTAGAGGTAAAGATGCTACCACGATCTGAAGATATCAACCATGGAATGCCATGCAGAGAGACAATCCTGGAGGTATATAGCTCTGCCAACTGAGCTGCTGTGATAGATTCTTTAATAGGAAGAAAATGAGCCACTTTGGTGAGCTTGTCAATGACAACAAAGTTAGCATCATTGCCACGCTTGGACTTGGGAAATCCAGTCACGAAGTCCATCTCAATATGGTCAAACTTCCATTCTGGAATGGCAAGAGGTTGGAGGATACCAGCTGGTCATTGGTGTTCTGCTTTCACTCTTCTGCAGACATCACATTCATTCACGAACTGAGCAATCTCATGCTTCATTCGAGTCCACCAATACGACTGCTTGAGGTCATGGTACATCTTTGTACTTCCAGGGTGAATAGAGAGGAGTGAATTGTGAGCTTCGTTCATAATGACTTTACGAAGGTCACCTTTAGGAACAACAATGCGATCCTCAAAGAAAAGAGTATCCTTGTCATCAAGACGATATCACTTGTACTTGGGTTGACTCTTGGCAATCCCAATTTTCACCTTCCTCACCATAGCATCAAGAAGTTGAGCCTCACGAATCTGATCTTCCAAAGTAGGAGAGACTTGAGGTTGGTAAGGAATCCTTGAGGAACAACTTGGAGATTAAGTTTGCGGAAAGCTTCACAAAGCTCTGGTTGGTAGGGCTTGATAATCAGACTGTTGCAGTAAGCCTTCCTGCTCAATGCGTCAACAATTACATTGGTCTTGCCTGGAGTATATTCAATACTCGGATTATACTCTTGAATCATTTCAACCCAACGAGTCTGCCTGAGGTTGAGGTTGGGCTGAGTGAAGATGTACTTGAGACTCTTATGATTAGTGAAGATGTCCACTTTTCTTCCCAATAAGAGATGTCTCCATGTTAAAAGAGCATGAACAACTGCCGCCAACTCGAGGTCATGAGTGGGGTAGTTCTTTTCGTTGGGCTTCAACTGGCGAGAGGTATAGGCCACAACTTTCTTCTCTTGCATCAACACTGCACCGAGACCTTGAAGGGAAGCATCACAGAAGACCTCGAACAGTTTGGATTCATCAGGAGGAGTCAGAACTGGAGCAGTGACTAACTTCTCTTTCAGGGTGTTGAAAGCGATGTCACATTCAGGCGACCAGACATACTTCACATGCTTGTGGAGAAGGTTGGATAGAGGCTTCGCTATCTTTGAGAAGTTCTCAACGAACCTTCGACAATAGCTTGCGAGCCCAAGGAAGCTGCGGAGTTGCTTCACATTCTGAGGTGGTTCCCAATTCACAATTGCAGACACCTTCTCAGGATTAACAGCTATGCCCTTGGCGGAGATGATATGCCCAAGGTAGAGAACCTCATCGAGCCAAAACTCGGACAAGACCAAATACTTGGTGAGGATTACCCAATCAAAAACCAAATATTCGCGGAAGAAATACTAGAGCTACATGAATTCCCACCTATGAAACTCCCAAAAATTTCCCGGTTATGCAATCAGGTGTTGGGGATACAGGGGAAGCATAATATCTCACCCAAAGCTAGCAAATCCTATATCCAGCTGTATCCATCCTTCAACACATAACTAAGAAACCTTCGAAAATCATTTACCTCAACCTTCGAAAAGCATCCGTTATACGAGTTATGGCAATACTCCCGAACTCCCGCCCCAGTACTGGGTGGCGTCGAGGTTATCTCACCAACAACTGCATAAAAGAGATTTTCGATGTCGGCGAAACTCAGGTATTCCAGAATTGCAACGATAAAATTGTGACGACAACACCTCGGAGCTCAACTCCCCGGGACACTGCCACAACCCCTAAATGTCAGGAGGCATCAAGAACAATGTTCTCGTCACAAATCCATCGGAACGATTCCAACAAACCCGAATGATCCTAAATTTTTTTAGTGAAATTTGAGAAGAGAAGAGTCAAAACTCTACGTCAGGATGCCTCACCAGAGCGACGAAGGGATTGAGGAGTAAAAAGAATCCTACTCTCCGATATATATAATCCTAAATGACTCAAAATATTTTTCTAGACTCAACAACGCCAGCGATTTGATCTAGCAGGGGGCTCCTAAGTCGGGAAAGGCTCTGATACCAACTTGTAACACCCACGATGCGGCTATATCTCCCACGTGTCGGAGCATGACTTAGAGGCATAACCGCATTGTAAGCAATGTCACAAGAGGGGTAATCATTACACATCCCATGTACTGAATAAGGAAAGAGATACATAGTTGGCTTACAGTCGCCACGTCACACAATGCATAAATAACATTACATTCATCCAGATACAATCAAGGTCCGACTACGGAACCAAAATAAAGATAACCCCAAAAGCAACAAAGTCCCCGATCGCCCCAACTGGGCTCCACTACTGGTCGTCTGGAAAAGAAACATAGTAACGTCCTGAGTCCTCATCAAACTCCCACTTGAGCTCAGTCGAATCTCCTGGAGCGGTATCATCGGTCCCTGCATCTGGTTTTGAAGGAATCTGCGAGTCACGGGGACTTAGCAATCTCACACCCTCGCGATCAAGACTATTTAAGCTTATAGGTAGGGTAAAGGTATGAGGTGGAGCTGCAGCAAGCACTAGCATATATGGTGGCTAACTTACGCAAATGAGAGCGAGAAGAGAAGGCAAAGGAACGATCGATAAACTATGATCAAGAAGTGATCCTAGAACAACCTACGTTCAAGCATAACATGAGGTCGTGTTCTCTTCCTGGACTCCGCCGAAAAGAGACCATCATGGTCACACAGTCTGTTGATTCATTTTAATTAAGTTAATTTTCAGGTTTTCTACAATGAGACATTAACAAATTCCCATCTGCCCATAACCGCGGGCACGTCTTTCGAAAGTTCAAATCCCTACAGGGGTGTCCCAACTTAGCCCATCACAAGCTCTCATGGTCAATGGAGGATATTCCTTCTCCCAGGACAACCCGATCAGACTCGGAATCCCAGTTACAAGACATCTCGACAATGGTAAAACTAAACCAGCAAAACCGCCCGAATGTGCCGACAAATCCCGATCGGAGCTGAACATATCTCGTTCTCAGGGCACACTCAGATGAGACATCCTACGAGTAAAACCAATCCTCAAGTTACCCCGAGGTGGCCCCGCAGTCTACTCGGTTCGGACCAACACTCAGAGGAGCACTGGCCCAGGGGGGTTTAAAATAAAGATGACCCTCGAGTCCGCGGAACCCAAGGGAAAAGAGGCTAGGTGGCGAATGGTAAAACCAAGGTTGGGCTTTGCTGGGGGAGTTTTAATCAAGGAGAACTGTCAAGGGGTTCCCATTATAACCCAACCGTGTAAGGAACGCAAAATCAAGGAACATAACACCGGTATGACGGAAACTAGGGTGGCAAGAGTGGAACAAAACACCAGGCATAAGGCCAAGCCTTCCACTCTTTACCAACTATATATATGCATTAAAATAGAGAAGATATAAAAATGATATCCCAACAAATAAACATGTTCCAACAAGGAACAAACTCCAATCTTCACCTGCAACTAACAACGCTATAAGAGGGGCTGAGCAAAGCGGTAACATAGCCAAACAAGGTTTGCTAGGACAAGGTGGGTTAGAGGTTTGACATGGCAATATGGGAGGCATGATAAGCAAGTGGTAGGTATCATAGCATAGGCATAGCAAAAGAGCGAGCATCTAGCAAGCAAAGATAGAAGTGATTTCGAGGGTATGGTCATCTTGCCTGCAAAGTTCTCCGAGTTGACGTTAGCTTGATCCTCGTAAGCATACTCAACTGGTTCCTCGATCATGTACTCATCTCCCGGCTCTACCCAAGCAAGAACACAAGCAAAGGGAGACACAATCAACCACTGTGCAATGCACAAGCAACATGATGCAAAACATGGCATGATATGCGGGATGTGATATGTGATGCATATGCATGATTCGGAAAGGAAAGATTGAACCTGGCCTCAACTTAGAAAACCAAGATTTCCACTGGACAGATGAGTTGATTTCGGTCGAAATCGATATAAAGATCACCGGAATCGGATGCACGGTTTGCAAATGGCAAGCAAAACAATAATGGCACAAAGCTGCGATTAACATCACGAGGCCATCTAAATGCATCAAGAACAACAAGCTACTGCACTCTAACCTAGCAACAAATCACATGGCAGCGATCCACTGAAGATGCTTGACAAAAGATGAACACTGAGCTACGGCTAATTCATGCAATAGCAGGTTCAAACAAGCATGGCAAAAGTGCAAAAGATATCAGGTTACAGACTTAGTGAAAATAACAACATGCCGGGAATTTAACATCAGGGAGCAATGTTTAGAGAAAGATAACAACATGCTACAGGAACATATCATGGCAAAGCAAGGCATGGCATGAAGCTACTCAAAGCATACAACAAAAGTCCCTTACTGACCATAAGCCAAAAGGGATCAGAAACTACAATGACAACCATGTGAACATAGCAACTTTCGTTAACAGATTCAGACTTTGTAGAAAGCTGGAACATGGCATAACAGATTCACATAGGCATGTTTATGAGCTCGATGCACTCACCACAAAGCATGGCATGACAAACTAAGCATGCGCCCAGCAAGTAAACATGGCATAGAAGGTAAACATGGCAAGAACAACCTCATAGCATGCAAGGATCAACTACAACAACCTCGGCAAAATTGCTTAACATGTAATCAATCTGCCAGGAACATTTTATAGCAAAAGTAGAGCTCGATTGAGTCAAGCTAGGGTGCTCCATAAATGCAAACAAAGACATGGATGGATAGAGCACAACAACATCTACCAAACATCCTTACTGAACATGCTCAAAAGAGGCATGGATAAGTCTGTAGCAACATGAATACATGGCATAAAAATATAATCAGGGAAAAGACTTAGAAGATTTCTAAGTCGCTGAAATCAGCAACATTACGAGAGCTACTTTGCATGCTTGTGCTAGTCACCACATAGATCACAAAAATACATGGCGTACACCCCTGTAAAGATGGCATGGCATACTTCAAAACTCATGTAGGCCTCAAGTCCATAGGAGGCACACATTAAACATGGCAAAAATGACAAATGTCCAATTACTGATAAGAATCTAAAACTAACATCACATAGAACTCTTGCAATAGCATTTAGGGCATCAAGATGAACTCAAAAGAACATGGCGCAATGGAATGAAATGAAGTGCTCGTCGAGGCGAACAATTTGATATGCTACATGCCCAAAACGGAGCCACGGGTGCAAAGTTACGATGCGATGAAGTATGCTCAAAATTACTGGGACTTAGGGAAAATCAACCTCTCCGAGAAAGTCAACGGGACGGAGCGGAGCGGGATGACGAGATCCGGGACGGAGGGAGGTGTTTGGTTGAGCTCCCGGTGGATCTGATCCACCTTGCCGAGATCTGGTGATGACAACTCCGGCGAGCGGCGCAACTCCGGTGACGAGGGTCTCCGGTGGGAGGAGCGGGGTGCACCGGCGAGGCGCGCGATGGGGACGGGCGGCGCGGCGCCGGCGGAGCGCCTGGCGGAGCGCCTGGCGGAGCGGCGAGGCGGACGTCGGCCAGCCGGGCGGCTTGGCGAGCCTGCACCGGCGAAGGGCGGCGGTGGAGGCGAGGCCGGAGCAGCGCCTCCGTGGCGGAGCGGAGATGTGGTGGCCGGGCGGCGCGTGCCTCGGGTGGCGTGTGGGTGCGGTGTCGATGGGATGGGCCCTGCGGGCCCGATCTGGGCCCGACGGGCCTGGCGCGGATGGGAGGAGAGAGATGCCGGCGGCGGTGACGTGGCGAGGTGGGATTGGTCCGGGGCGGCGGCTCGGACATGTCCAGCGTGGGAAATTTTGTCCGGTGGCGCGAGGTGGAAGGAGCTAGGGTTTCATCTGCACGGAAATTTCGGAGGAGAGCACATATTTATAGGTAGAGGGAGCTAGGAGAGTCCAAATGAGGTGTGGTTTTCAGCCACGCGATCTTGATCGAATGACCGAGATGATGGAGGGGGTTTAGGTGGGTTTTGGGCCACTTTGGAGGGGTGTTGGGCTGCAACACACACGAGGCCTTTACGGTTCCTCGGTTAACCGTTGGAGTATCAAACGAAGTCCAAATGGCACAAAACTTGACAGGCGGTCTACCGGTAGTAAACCAAGTCCGCTTGGCTAGTCTCGGTCCAATCCAATAACGTTTAACACACACACACACGAAAAGAGGCAAAAGGAGACACCGGAGGACATAGGAGCGCCGGACATATGATTAAAGTTCAATTAATCATATTACTTAAGAACTCCGACTTAGATATACATCCCTCTAATCATCTGAGTGATCACATGATCCAAATCAACTAAACCATGTCCGATCATCACGTGAGATGGAGTAGTTTCAATGGTGAACATCACTATGTTGATCATATCTACTATATGATTCACGCTCGACCTTTCGGTCTCAGTGTTCCAAGGCCATATCTGCATATGCTAGGCTCGTCAAGTTTAACCTGAGTATTCTGCGTGTGCAACTATTTTGCACCCGTTGTATTTGAACATAGAGCATATCACACCCGATCATCACGTGGTGTCTCAGCACGAAGAACTTTCACAATGGTGCATACTCAAGGAGAACACTTATACCTTGATAATTTAGTGAGAGATCATCTTATAATGCTACCGTCAATCAATCAAGATAAGATGCATAAAATATAAACATCACATGCAATCAATATAAGTGATATGATATGGCCATCATCATCTTAGTGCTTGTGATCTTCATCTCCGAAGCACATCATGAACACCATTGTCACCGGCGCGACACTTTGATCTCCATCGTAGCATCATTGTCATCTCGCCAATTTATGCTTCTACGACTATCGCTACCGCTTAGTGATAAAGTAAAGCATTACAGGGCGATTGCATTGCATACAATAAAGCGACAACCATATGGCTCCTGCCAGTTGCCGATAACTCAGTTACAAAACATGATCATCTCATACAATAAAATATAGCATCATGCCTTGACCATATCACATCACAACATGCCCTGCAAAAACAAGTTAGGCGTCCTCTACTTTGTTGTTGCAAGTTTTACGTGGCTGCTACGGGCTGAGCAAGAACCGTTCTTACTTACACATCAAAACCACAACAATAGTTCGTCAAGTTAGTGATGTTTTAACCTTCTCAAGGACCGGGCGTAGCCACACTCACTTCAACTAAAGTTGGAGAAACTGACACCCGCCAGCCACCTGTGTGCAAAGCACGTCGGTAGAACCAGTCTCGCGTAAGCGTATGCGTAATGTCGGTCCGGGCCACTTCATCCAACAATACCGCCGAACCAAAGTATGACATGCTGGTAAGCAGTATGACTTGTATCGCCCACAACTCACTTGTGTTCTACTCATGCATATAACATCAACGCATAAAACCTGGATCAGATACCACTATTGGGGAACGTAGTAATTTCAAAAAAAATCCTACGCACATGCAAGATCATGGTGATGCATAGCAACGGATCTTGGCAAGCTGGATCAGATCCACCGGGAGCTCAACCAAACACCTCCCTCCGTCCCGGATCACGTCATCCCGCTCCGCTCCATCCCGTTGACTTTCTCAGAGAGGTTGATTTTCCCTAAGTCCCAGTAATTTTGAGCATACTTCATCGCATCATAACTTTGCACCCGTGGCTCCATTTTGGGCGTGTAGCATATCAACCTCGACGAGCACTTCATTTCATTCCATTGCACCATGTTCTTTTGAGTTCATCTTGATTCCCTAAATGCTATTGCAAGAGTGCTATGTGATGTTAGTTTTAGATTCTTATCAGTAATTGGACATTTGTCATTTTTGCCATGTTTAATGTGTGCCTCCTATGGACTTGAGCCCTACATGAGTTTTGAAGTATGCCATGCCATCTTTACAGGGGTGTATGCCATGTATTTTTGTGATCTATGTGGTGACTAGCACAAGCATGCAAAGTAGCTCTCGTAATGTAGCTGATTTCAGGGAAATCTTCCAAGTCTTTTCCCTGATTATATTTTTATGCCATGTATTCATGTTGCTACAGACTTATCCATGCCTCTTTTGAGCATGTTCTGTAAGGATGTTTTGTAGATGTTGTTGTGCTCTATCCATCCATGTCTTTGTTTGCATTTATGGAGCACCCTAGCTTGACTCAATCGAGCTCTACTTTTGCTATAAAATGTTCCTGGCAGATTGTTTACATGTTAAGCAATTTTGCCGAGGTTGTTGTAGTTGATCCTTGCATGCTATGTTGTTGTTCTTGCCATGTTTAGCTTCTATGCCATGTCTACTTGCTAGGTGTATGTTTAGTTTGTCATGTAATGCCTTGTGGTGAGTGCATCGAGCTCGTAAACATGCCTACTTAATATCTGCTTTGCCATGTTCCAGTTTTCTACTAAGTCTGAACATGTTAACGTTAATTGCTATGTTCACATGGTTGCCATTGTATTTTCTGATCCTTTTTGGCTTATGGTTAGTAAGGGACTTTTGTTATATGCTTTGAGTAGTTTCATGCCATGCCTTGCTTTGCCATGATATGTTCCTGTAACATGTTGTAATCTTGCTCTAAACATTGCTTCCTGATGTTAAATTCCTGACTTGTGGTTATTCTCGCAAAGTCTGTGAACCTGATATCTTTTGCACTTTTGCCATGCTTGTTTGAACCTGCTATTGATTGAATTAGCCGTAGCTCAGTGTTCATCTTTTGTCAAGCATCTTAAGTGGATCACTGCCATGTGCTTTGTTGCTATGTTAGAGTGCAATAGCTTGTTGTTCTTGATGCATCTAGATGGCCTCGTGCTGTTAATCGCAGCTTTGCGCCATTATTGTTTTGCTTGCCATTCGCAAACCGTGCATCCGATTCCGGTGATCTTTATATCGATTTCGACCAAAATCAACTCATCTTTCAAGCGGCACTCTTGGTTTTTCCAAGTTGAGGCCAGGTTCAATCTTTCCCTTTCGAAGCAAGCATATGCATTGCATATCACATCCCGCATATCATGCCATGTTTTGCATCAGTTGTTTGTGCATTGCACGTGGTTGATTGTGGTTCCCTTTGTTTGTGTTCTTGCTTTGGGTAGAGCTAGGAGACGAGTTCGTGTTCGAGGTACCCGTTGAGTTCGCCTACGAGGTACAAGCTTTCGTCTTCTCGGAGAACTTTGCAGGCAAGATGACCATACCCTCGAAATCACTCCTATTTTTGCTTGCTAGTTGCTCTCTCTATTGCTATGCCTATGCTGCGATACCTACCACTTGCGATATCATGCCTCCCATATTTCCATGAGCCTCTAACCCACCTTATCCTAGCAAACCGTTGTTTGGCTATGTTCCCGCTTTGCTCAGCCCCTCTTATAGCGTTGTTAGTTGCAGGTGAAGATTGGAGTTTGTTCCATGTTGCAACATGGATATTTGTTGGGATATCACAATATCTCTTATTTAATTAATGCATCTATATACTTGGTAAAGGGTGGAAGCTCGGCCTTATGCCTGGTGTTTTGTTCCACTCTTGCCGCCCTAGTTTTTGTCATACCGTTGTTATGTTGCTTGATTTTGCGTTCCTTACACGGTCGGGTTATAATGGGAACCCCTTGACAGTTCGCCTTGAACAAAACTCCTCCAGCAAGGCCCAACCTTGGTTTTACCATTTGCACTAACAACCTAGCCTTTTCCCTTGGGTTTCCGGAGCCCGAGGGTCATGTTTATTTAACCCCCCCGGGGCCAGTGCTCCTCTGAGTGTTGGTCCGAACTGAGCTGCCCGCGGGGCCACCTCAGGGAAACTTGAGGGTTGGTTTTACTCGTAGCTAGTCTCATCCGAGTGTGCCCTAAGAACGATATATGTGCAGCTCATATCGGGATTTGTCGGCACATTCGGGCGGCTTTGCTGGTCTAGTTTTACCATTGTCGAGATGTCTTGTAACCTGGATTCCGAGTCTAATCGGGTCTTCCTGGGAGAAGGAATATCCTTCGTTGACCGTGAGAGCTTGTGATGGGCTAAGTTGGGACACCCCTACAGGGATTGGAACTTTCGAAATCTATGCCCGCGGTTATGGGCAGATGGGAATTTGTTAATGTCTGGTTGTAGAGAACTTGACACTTAACTTAATTAAAATGCATCAACCGCGTGTGTAGCCGTGATGGTCTCTTTCCGGCGGAGTTCGGGAAGTGAACATGGTGTTGGAGTTGTGCTTGAACGTAAGTATTCTAGGATCACTTCTTGATCATAGATTCTCGACCGTGCTTTACCTTCTCTCCTCGCTCTCATTTGCGTATGTTAGCCACCATATATGCTAGTGCTTGCTGCAGCTCCACCTCATACCTTTTTCCCTACCCATAAGCTTAAATAGTCTTGATCGCGAGGGTGTGAGATTGCTGAGTCCCTGTGACTCACAGATTACTTCCAAAACCAGTTTGCAGGTGCCGTTGATACCATGCAGGTGACGCAACCGAGCTCAAGGAGGAGCTCGATGAAGATCATGTTCATTATGTTGTTTCCGTTTCCAGTTGATCAGTAGTGGAGCCCAGTTGGGGAAATCAGGGATCTGTAGCATTATGGGTGGTCTTCTTTTATTTTGGTTCCGTAGTCGGACCCTGATTGTATCTGGATGATGTAATGCTTTATTTATGTTATTGTGTGAAGTGGCGATTGTAAGCCAACTATGTACCTCTTTCTTATTCAGTACATGGGATGTGTAAAGATTACCCCTCTTGCGACATTTTCTTCAATGCGGTTATGCCTCTAAGTTGTGCTTCGACACGTGAGAGATATAGCCGCATCGAGGGTGTTACAAGTTGGTATCAGAGCCTTCCCCGACTTAGGAGCCCCCTGCTTGATCGAATCGTTGGCATTGTTGAGTCTAGAACAAAATCTTTTGAGTCTTATAGGATTATATATATCGGAGAGTAGGATTCTTTTTACTCCTCAGTACCTTCATCGCTCTTGGGAGGCATCCTGACGTAGAGTTTTGACTATTGTCTTCTCAAATTTCACAAAAAAAAATTTAGGATCACGCGGGTATCTTGGAATCGTTCCGATGGTTTTGTGACAAGAACATTGTTCTTGGTGCCTCCTGACATTTAGGGGTTGTGGCAGTGTCCCAGGGAGTTGAGCTCTGAGGTGTTGTCGTCACAATTTTATCGTTGCAGTTCTGGAATACCTGAGTTTCGCCGACATCGAAAATCTCTTTTATGCAGTTGTTGGTGAGATAACCTCGACGCCACCCAGTACTGGGGCGGGAGTTCGGGAGTATTGCCATAACTCGTATAACGGATGCTTTTCGAAGGTTGAGGTAAATGATTTCCGAAGGTTTCTTGGCTATGTGTTGAAGGATGGATACAACTGGATGTAGGATTTGTTAGCTTTTGGTGAGATATTATGCTTCCCCTGTATCCCCAACACCTGATTGCATAACTGGAAAGTTTCAGGAGTTTATAAGTGGGAATTCAAGTAGCTCCTAGGATATCTTTCCGACAGAGGTATGATATGGAATTGGGGTTCGACGTCTAGTGGTTCGCCTATCCACGGTTGGTTTTATAGTGGTCTCGTTGTGTCTTAAAGAGTCCTTGGCTATGCTGACTCAGGGATGCTTCGTATGTCATGTACACTGCCTTGTACATGATGGTGCTGTACGATCGAGCCCGTGTGGGCCCCACCACGAAAACTTCGGACGAAATCTCTATCATATGTTTCTTATGGCTTATTCTGCAAGCCAATCCTTTCTTTTGCTTTTTAGTTGTGGTATTCGAGTTGCTTCGAAGTCAAATGTTGATTCCATACCTTTCCCAAGCAGTGTTCTCATATATCTATGTGGATGCTAATCCTTCTTGATCATCGAGATTGTCTTGTCAATCCTTTTCAACCGGCGTTTTTCCCTTCAAGCGGATCCGACTTTTTCAACATCCGCAAGATCAACTCAAGTTCTTCTCAACGTTGTTTGTTTCATCCGTCCTAAGTTGTCTTTGTTTTCCCGTCCTCCCACCCTTTTTCTTCAAGGACTCGGATTTCTTAATCTAGTATCCTTTTTATTCATGTGAAGTCTCTTCATCCTTTTCTTCCAAGTTTCGATCCGGTGTTTTGTCGTGAAGATACTAACGGAGCTTCTAGTTATCATTCTTCTTTCTCTTTTCTTCTCCGGTGGATCCAATTCAAGCTTTGTTGATCATATCCTTTTTTCCTCGTTTCAAATACCTTCTTATGCCGGTGCACCTCATATTCATTCATTTCTCGCTATTCAAATGTTCCGGAGTGCTCAAGGTATCTCAGAAGATGCAAGTTTCCATTCTCAATTCGCTCAAATTCTTTTGAGGAGATTATATCATTCAAGCCGTTTAATTCAACTGGTGCAATCTCTCTTTTAAAGTGTTCAACGGTGTTTCTCTTGAGTGGGCACCTAACCCATAGGTCTTTTTCCAGGATCTTACCTGACTCTTCTATTTTTCTGGGAGCTATCCTAAATTCTTTTCAAAGTTTGACGTAAGAATGAATTTTTCATCAATCAAATGCTTTTATCCAAGATCTTTTAAATTCTTTTCACTGTTGGCTCAACCTTTCTATTCATTCTCCCGGAGTGTCTCATCAATTGTCATGGTGGTTCTCATCGTCATTCTAAACATTGGAAGACCAAAGAAGAGTTTCTCTGAAATCTTGCTCCATTCTCTTCAAGATTCGTGATTCTAGCTTGATGCCATACTCTCATAATTGTGTTGATTGTGAGAATTCTTTTCATCTTTCCGGAGCAATTCATGAGTCTTTTTAGTTTGATTCTCCGAAGCCCATCATCTCAGATTTATTCATTCTCGGCTTTCAGCTATCATTCTCCAAATCTTATCGGTGCTTCATTCAAGTTTTCTCTAATCATCTCGGAATCTCTTCGTTCACTGGCATCTAAATTCTCTCAAGTATCTTCATTCGTTTTCCAATTATTCCCTGAGATTTGTGCCTTTGCTACTTTCATTTTTAATTCTTACGGTGGTTCGTTCAAGAGTTCTCTTCATTCCTTATCATATCAATTCATTCGTTCTTTCAATCCTACCGGTGGTTCGTTGAAGACTTTCTCAAGTTTGCGTTATATCTCTCTCAATCTTTTCTACGAGAATAAGTTGTATGCCAAATCCGTTGTTTGTCATCAATTTAATTGGTGAAGGATACACATAATGTAATTCTTATTCTTGTGTCATACTTATGTTAATCCCTTCTTCTGGAGTTTGTTCACGATGGTTAAATTCTCGGTCGAGATGCTTTATATTTTCTTCCCGGAGTTCCAAGCTCTCTCAATTATATTATCACGGAGATCCATCTAAATCATTACAAGGTTTCACCTTGTGTTTTCAACTTCTCTTTCCTTTCGTGTGATCATCCTTTTGTTACCGGAGTTCTTCATGAAGGTTCTACATGATGGTTCATCAAGGATTTAATTCATTCTCGAAGTGTTCATTGAGATTCTTTTCAGAGGAGCTCAAGCATTCTTCATCTTGTAATTCGGAGTGCAATTCTTTCTTCCGAATAATTGGAGGAGGTATTATGTCATTCTTGATAATTTCCCTTCGTGCTTCGTGATTCACAAGTTATCAAGAATGAGATATTTTAAACCCATCAACCTCTTCGTTGGAGTTATCTTGTGTCATGTTTCACCTAAAGCCTTCCCTAAGGATTGTTGCTATCTATGGTGCTCATAAATGATCCAAGATCTTCATTTATCCTTCCGGTGAAATAAGTTTCTCGTCTTCTTGTTTATATCAATCCAATCTATCGTTTCTGTTAGTGGCAGAATTTCACCTCATAGTTTTGAGATGTTTTCCTTAAGCCCACAACAAGCTTATCCTTTTTCGTTGTTGTTAATCCAACAACTCCGTTCTAGCATTTGTTGTAAGCATGATCTCTCAAGATCTCGTTCCCCTCCGTCCATTCCATTCCATTCTTTCATTTCTCCCGGAGACTTTGTGATGTTGCTCTTTTCAGTCATCATCTCGAATTGTGAAGATCATGATCTTTTCTTGGTTTATCCACTTAACCAGAGTGTTGTGTCCTCTGCTCAAGTTCTTTCATCTTATCAAGTCTTGCATCTCTTTTCAACCGGAGTGCTACACGAATTGGTCCTTCCTTGTTCCTCTTTACTAACGGGGTGTTTTCAACTTCGTTCATCTTCGTTGTATTCTTTTCTCAAAGTTGTCCAACCTTCCAAGGTTCCTTGGTTTCACTCGTTTGTTAAAGAAGCAACTTAGTTATACCTCTTCTCTTTCTCCTCTGCTTTTCCTCCGGTGTCATTCTAGATCTCGGGACGAGATCCTCTCGTAGTGGTGGAGTGTTGTAACGCCCTGAGACCGATGTGCCAGGTGTCTTCCAGTTATTCGCTGTTGTTGCCTTGTCTTTTGCTTGCGTGTCATGCATTTCATATCATGTCATCATGTGCATCGCATTTGCATACATGTTCGTCTCATGCATCCGAGCATTTTCCCCGTTGTCCGTTTTGCATTCCGGCGCTCCTATGTCCTCCGGTGTCTCCTTTTGCCTCTTTTCGTGTGTGTGTGTGTGTGTGTGTTAAACGTTATTGGATTGGACCGAGACTTGCCAAGCGGACTTGGTTTACTACTGGTAGACCGCCTGTCAAGTTTTGTGCCATTTGGACTTCGTTTGATACTCCAACGGTTAACCGAGAAACCGTAAAGGCCTCGTGTGTGTTGCAGCCCAACACCCCTCCAAAGTGGCCCAAAACCCACCTAAACCCCCTCCATCATCTCGGTCGTTCGATCACGACCGCGTGGCCGAAAACCGCACCTCATTTGGACTCTCCTAGCTCCCTCTACCTATAAATATGTGCTCTCCTCCGAAATTTCCGCGCAGATGAAACCCTAGCTCCTTCCACCTCGCGCCACCGGACAAAATTTCCCACGCCGGACATGTCCGCGCCGCCGCGCCGGACCAATCCCACCTCGCCACATCACCGCCGCCGGCGTCTCTCTCCTCCCCTCCGTGCCAGGCCCGCTGGGCCCGGATCGGGCCCGCGAGGCCCATCACGTCGACACCGCGCCCGCGCGCCATGATGACCCACAAGTATAGGGGATCTATCGTAGTCCTTTTGATAAGTAAGAGTGTCGAACCCAACGAGGAGCAGAAGGAAATGATAAGCGGTTTTCAGCAAGGTATTCTCTGCAAGTACTGAAATAAGTGGTAACAGATAGTTTTGTAATAAGGTAAATTGTAACGAGCAACAAATGACAAAAGTAAATAAAGTGCAGCAAGGTGGCCCAATCCTTTTTGTAGCAAAGGACAAGCCGGAACAAACTCTTATAATAGGAAAAGCGCTCCTGAGGACACATGGGAATATCATCAAGCTAGTTTTCATCACGTTCATATGATTCACGTTCGATACTTTGATAATTTGATATGTGGGTGGACCGGTGCTTGGGTGCTGTTCTTACTTGAACAAGCATACCACTTATGATTAACCTCTATTGCAAGCATCCGCAACTACAAAAAAAGTATTAAGGTAAACCTAACCATAGCATGAAACATATGGATCCAAATCAGCCCCTTACGAAGCAACGCATAAACTAGGGTTTAAGCTTCTGTCACTCTAGCAACCCATAATCTACTTATTACTTCCCAATGCCTTCCTCTAGGCCCAAATAGTGGTGAAGTGTTATGTAGTCGACATTAAGATAACACCACTAGAGGCTAGACAACATACATCTTATCAAAATATCAAACGAATACCAAACTCACATGACTACTAATAGCAAGACTTCTCCCTTGTCCCCGGGAACGAACGTAATTACTCACAAAGCATATTCATGTTCATAATCAGAGGGGTAATAATATGCATATAGGATCTGAACATATGATCTTCCACCAATTAAACCAACTAGTATCAACTACAAGGAGTAATCAACACTACTAGCAACCTACTAGCACCAATCCCGGACTTTGAGACAAGAATTGGATGCAAGAGATGAACTAGGGTTAGGAGATGAGATGGTGCTGGTGAAGATGTTGATGGACATTGCCCTCTCCCGATAAGAGGAGCGTTGGTGATGACTATGGTGATGATTTCCCCCTCTCGGAGGGAAGTTTCCCCGGCAGAACAGCTCTGCCAGAGCTCTAGATTGGTTCCGCCTCGGTTCCGCCTCGTGGCGGCGGAGTCTCGTCCCGAAAGTTGCTTCCTATTTTTTTCTCATCGAAAGACTTCATATAGGAGAAGATGGACATCGGAGACCCACCAGGGGGCCCACGAGGTAGGGGGGGTGCGCCCTAGGGGGGGCGCCCCCACCCTCCTGAGCAGGGTGTGGGCCCCTTGGCCTTCATCTTTGGCGAGGACTTTTGTTTATTTATTTTAAGACGTTCCGTGGAGTTTCAGGACTTTTGGAGTTGCACAGAATAGGTCTCTAATATTTGCTCCTTTTCCAGCCCAGAATTCCAGCTGCCGACATTCTCCCTCTTTATGTAAACCTTGTAAAAGAGAGAATAGCCATAAGTATTGTGACATAAAGTGAAATAACAGTCCATAATGCGACAAATATCGATATAAAAGCATGATGCAAAATGGACGTATCAACTCCCCCAAGCTTAGACCTCGCTTGTCCTCAACCGAAAAACCGATAACAATAAATATGTCCTCATGTTTAGAGGTAGAGGCGTCGATAAAAATAAAATACGGACATGAAGGCATCATGATTATTCTCATAACAACAACATATATAGATTTTGTCATATGATTACTTATATTCAAGTGATGATCTATTCACAATGCAAAAGTATAAATCATAAACCTTATTGGGCTCCGACAAACTATAATCTCAGTCATTGAAGCAATTGCAATTTGTCATAAGATCGGAAAGAGTCTATGTCAGAGCTAAAAAGCAAGTCCACATACTCAACTATCATCTAGTCCTTCATGATTGCTAACACTCATGCAATACTTGTGGTTACGGAGTTTTAATCGGACACAGAGAAAGATAGGGGCTTATAGTTTTGCCCCACAACCTTTTACCTCAAGGGCAATGTCAACAATAATGGTTCATGCTCCCCTACATCCAATTATATATATATATATATATATATATATATATATATATATATATATATATATATATATCATGTTCTTTCCAACATGTTGAGCTTGCCAAAGGATAAAATGAAAAAGAAAAGGTGAAGATCACCATGACTCTTGCATAAGGTAGAAGATAATAATAAAGGATAGGCCCTTCACAGAGGGAAGCAGAGGTTGCCATGCGCTTTTATGGTTGGATGCACAAAATCTCAATGCGAAAGAACGTCACTTTATATTGCCCCTTGCGATGTGAACCTTTATTATGCAGTCTGTCGCTTTTATTACTTCCACATCACAAGATCGTATAAAGCTTATTTCTCCCACACCAATCAATCATACATATTTAGAGCAATTTTTATTGCTTTGCACCGATGACAACTTACTTGAAGGATCTTACTCAATCCATAGGTAGATATGGTGGACTCTCATGGCAAAACTGGTTTAAGGGTATTTGGAAGCACAAGTAGTATCTCTACTTAGTGCTGAGAATTTGGCTAGCATGAGGGGGAAAGGCAAGCTCAACAAGTTAGAGGATCCATGACAACATACTTTATCTCAGATATAAGAAAGACATAACTCATTACGTTGTCTTCCTTGTCCAACATCAACTCTTTAGCATGTCATATTTTAATGAGTTCTTCCAATCATAAAAGATGTCAATGATAATATATCTATATGTGAAACCTCTCTTTCCTTATTACTTCCTATTAATTGCAACAATGACCAAAGCTATGTCTGCCAACTCCCAACAACTTTAATCATCATACTCTTTCTATGTGAAGTCATTACTCTCAATAAGATCAATATGAACTTGTTGTTTCTTTTTATTCTTTTTCTCTTTTCTCTTATTCACCCAAGATCATGGCAAAATAATCAGGCCCTTAACTCAACACTAATCTTTATTATATATAGCTCACGGACTCGATTACAAAGAGAGATCATAAAGCAAAGCTCAAAACTAGATCATGCCATAAACTTTATTCTACTAGATCTAGATACTACTAATAGGATCGAACTAAGAAAAACGGTAAAGATAGGAGATGTGATTGTGATACGATACCGAGGCACCTCCCCCAAGCTTGGCAGTTGCCAAGGGGAGTGCCCATACCCATGTGATTATATCTCCTTGGTCGGTGAAGAAGGTGGTGGTGATGGATAATCGCACATCGAGCGTAAGAGGTCCTCCAGTTTGCGGATAATGCCCTTGAGTGCGACAATATGCTCCTTCAAAAAAATATTTTCTTGTGTGAGATACTTATTCTGTACACGAGCTAACTCAATCATCTTGAAAGCTTCGATCTCAGTTGGGGTAAGAAGGTTATGATCAAGTTGAAGGATGTCTTTTGCTGCCGGAGCTTGATCCTCCGTGGCCTTCTTGATCCTTTCATCCTTGTTGACCTTCGTGGGTTCTTCCCCCTTCAGATCTATCCTCATTAGCCAAGCATCCTTGTCACCATTGTTGGAGGAGGGGGACGACATGGTGCCTGGCCTTGAAAACCCTGACAGAAATCAGCTCGAAACAAGAACAGAGGAGATTTGCGTGATACGGGAGTCAAAGCCTTCGGGAGAATATATAATGAATTTTTACCAACCAAAATACGTATCATACAAGAAAACAAAGTCCGGAAGGCACACGAGGTGCTCACGAGGTAGGGGGGCGCGCCCACCACCCTCGTGGGGCCCTCGTGTCCTTCCCGGACTGCTACTTATTTTTCTATTTTTCTAAATATTCCAAAACGGAGAAATATTGCCTTAGAAATTGTTTTGGAGTCGGTTTACTTACCGTACCACATACCTATTCCCTTTCGGAGTCTGAAACATTCCGGAAAGTGTCCCTTATGTATTCCTCCGTGGTTACGGTTTCAATAATATTGGTTTCAGCATTTATGGGATTACCTGAGATATAATGTTTGATTCTTTGACCGTTTACCACCTTCGGATTTGTGCCTTCGAAGTTGTTGATTTTTATTGCACCGGAACGATAGACCTCCTTGATAACATAGGGGCCTTCCCATTTAGAGAGAAGTTTTCCTGCAAAAAATCTTAAACGAGAGTTGTATAGCAATACATAATCACCTACATTAAACTCACGCTTTTGTATCCTTTTGTCATGCCATCTTTTAACTTTTTCTTTAAATAACTTGGCATTTTCATATGCTTGGGTTCTCCATTCATCAAGTGAGCTAATATCAAATAACCTCTTCTCACCGGTAAGTTTGAAATCATAGTTGAGCTCCTTAATAGCCCAATATGCCTTATGTTCTAGTTCGAGAGGTAAGTGACATGCTTTTCCATATACCATTTTATATGGAGACATACCCATAGGATTTTTGTATGCAGTTCTATATGCCCATAATGCATCATCAAGTTTCTTGGACCAATTCTTTCTAGACCTATTAACAGTCTTTTGCAAAATTAATTTGAGCTCTCTATTGCTCAACTCTACTTGACCACTAGACTGTGGGTGATAAGGAGATGTAATTCTATGATTAACATCATATTTAGCAAGCATTTTACGGAAAGCACCATGAATGAAGTGTGAACCACCATCAGTCATTAAATATCTAGGGACACTAAACCTCGGAAAAATAACTTCCTTAAGCATTTTGATAGAAGTGTTATGATCAGCACTACTAGTTGGAATAGCTTCTACCCACTTAGTAACGTAATCAACAGCAACTAAAATATGTGTATATCCATTAGAGGCAGGAAAAGGTCCCATATAATCAAAGCCCCAAACATCAAACGGTTCAATAACAAGAGAATAATTCATAGGCATTTCTTGACGTCTACTAATATTACCAATTCTTTGACATTCATCACATGACAAGACAAACTTACGGGCATCCTTGAAGAGAGTAGGCCAATAAAAACCAGATTGCAATACCTTATGTGCAGTTCTATCTCCAGTGTGGTGTCCTCCATAAGACTCGGAATGACACTTGCGTAGGATCTGTTCCTGTTCATGCTCAGGTACACAACGTCTAATAACACCATCTACTCCTTCTTTATAAAGATGTGGGTCATCCCAAAAGTAATGTCTCAAGTCATAGAAGAATTTTTTCTTTTGCTAGTATGTGAAGCTAGGTGGTATAAACTTAGCAACAGTATAATTAGCATAATCAGCATACCATGGAGTACTACGAGAAGTACTTATAACATTTAATTGTTCATCAGGAAAGTCATCACTAATAGGTAGTGGGTCATCAAGAATATTTTCTAACCTAGATAAGTTGTCTGCAACGGGGTTCTCAGCTCCCTTTCTATCAACAATATGCAAATCAAATTATTGTAACAAGAGAACCCATCTAATAAGTCTAGGTTGAGCATCTTTCTTTTCCATAAGGTATTTAATAGCAGCATGATCAGTGTGAATAGTTACTTTAGAATCAACAATATAAGGTCTGAACTTATCATAAGCAAATACAACTGCTAAAAGCTCTTTTTCAGTAGTAGCATAATTTCTTTGAGCATTATCTAGAGTCTTACTAGCATAATGAATAACGTTTAATTTCTTATCAACTCTTTGCCCTAGAACAGCACCTACAGCATAATCACTAGCATCACACATAATTTCAAAGGGTAAATTCCAATCAAGTGGCTGAACAATAGGTGCAGAGACTAATGCTTTCTTAAGTATTTCAAATGCTTCTACACAATCATCATCAAAGACAAATGATATATCTTTTTGCAATAAATTAGTCAGAGGCCGAGAAATTTTTGAGAAGTCCTTAATGAACCACCTATAAAATCCGGCGTGACCAAGGAAACTTCTTATACCTTTGATGTCCTTGGGACATGGCATCTTTTCAATATCATCAACCTTGGCTTTATCAACTTCAATACCTCTTTCAGAAACTTTGTGCCCCAAAACAATACCTTCATTAACCATAAAGTGGCACTTTTCCCAATTCAAGGCAAGATTAGTTTCTTCACATCTCTGCAATAGTCGATCAAGATTGCTCAAGCAATCATCAAAAGAGGAACCATAGACGGAAAAGTCGTCCATGAAAACCTCGCAAATCTTTTCACAAAAGTCAGAGAAAATAGCCATCATGCATCTTTGAAAGGTAGCAGGTGCATTACATAGACCAAAAGGCATACGTCTATAAGCAAAAGTACCAAAAGGGCAAGTAAAAGTAGTCTTTGATTGATCTTTAGTCGACACAGGTATTTGAGAGAAACCAGAATAACCATCTAGAAAGCAATAATGTGTGTGTTTGCATAATCTTTCTAGCATTTGATCAATAAAAGGTAAGGGGTAATGATCTTTCTTAGTAGCTTTATTTAATTTGCGGAAATCAATTACCATCCTATAACCTGTGATAATTCTTTGTGGAATCAATTCATCTTTATCATTAGGAACAACAGTAATACCTCCCTTCTTAGGGACACACTGTACAGGACTTACCCACTCACTATGAGCAACGGGATAAATTATACCTGCCTCCAGAAGCTTGAGTATTTCTTTTCTTACCACTTCTTTCATTTTAGGATTCAGACGTCGTTGAGGATCACGTACTGGTTTGGCATCTGCTTCCAAATTTATTTTATGTTGACATAGAGTGGGACTAATGCCCTTAAGATCATCAAGAGTATATCCAATAGCAGCACGATGCTTCTTCAGAGTTTTCAATAATCTTTCTTCTTCATGCTCTGAAAGGTTAGCACTAATAATAACACGATATATCTTCTTTTCATCAAGATAAGCATATTTAAGATTATCAGGAAAAGGTTTAAGCTCAAACACGGGATCACCCTTGGGTGGAGGAGGATTCCCTAAGATTTCAACAGGCAAGTTGTGATGCAGAATAGGTTCCTGTTCAAAGAATACATCATCTATTTCCCTTCTTTCATTCATGAACATATCATTTTCATGGTCTAGCAAATAGTGTTCTAAAGGATCACTAGGAGGTACGACAATAGAAGCAAGACCAATAATTTCATCCTTACTAGGTAATTCTTCCTCACGATGTTGTTTACTAAATTTAGAGAAATTAAACTCATGAACCATATCATCCAAACCAACAGTAACAATATTCTTAGTGCAGTCTATGGTAGCATTGACAGTATTTAAGAAGGGTCTACCAAATATAATGGGACAAAAGCTATCTTGTGGAGAAGTAAGAACAAGAAAATCAGCAGGATATTAAGTTTTCCCACACAAGACTTCAACATCTCTAACAATTCCAATTGGTGCAATAGTATCACTATTAGCAAGTTTAATAGTAACATCAATATCTTCTAACTCAACAGGTGCAATTTCATTCTTAATTTCTTTGTATAAGTCATGAGGTATATCACTAGCACTAGCACCCATATCACATAAGCCATGATAACAATGATCTCCTATTTTAACAAAATAACAGGCATGCCTACCACAGGTCTATGTTTATCTTTATCACATGGTTTAGCAATTCTAGCAGTTTCAACTTCGAACTAAATAACATGCCCATCAATATTATCAGACAAGAGATCTGTAACAATAGCAATATTAGGTTCTACTTTAACTTGCTCAGGAGGTGTATAAGTTCTAATATTGCTTTTACAAACAACAGTTGAAGCTTTAGCATGATCCTTTATTCTAACAGGGAAAGGTGGTTTGTCAATATAAGAAGTAGGAACAATAGGATCATTATAAGTGACATTCTTTTCTTCAACTTTAATAGGTGCAGCTACTTCTACTTCTATGGTAGGATGATATTTAAACCACTTCTCCTCAGGGAGATCAACATAGGTAGCAAAAGATTCACAGAAAGAAGCTACTATCTCAGAGTCAAGTCCATATTTAGTGCTAAACTTACGGAAAATATCGGTATCCATAAAAGATTTAACACAATCAAACTTAGGTGTCATACCTGACTCCTTACCTTCATCGAGGTCCCAATCTTCAGAGTTACGTTTAATTCTATCCAATAAATTCCATCTGAATTCAATAGTCTTGATCATAAAAGAGCCAGCACAAGAAGTATCGAGCATGTTGCAATTGTTTTCAGAAAGCCGAGCATAAAAACTTTGCATAATTATTTCTCTCTGGAGCTCATGATTGGGGCATGAATATAACATTGATTTAAGCCTCCCCCAAGCTTGAGCGATGCTTTCTCCTTCGCGAGGCCAGAAATTATATATATAATTTCGATCACGATGAACAAGATGCATAGGGTAATACTTTTGATGAAATTCCAGCTTCAATCTTTTATAGTCCCACGATCTCATATAATCACATAGCCTATACCATATCAATGCGTCTCCCTTCAAAGATAAAGGGAAGACCTTCTTCTTAGCAACATCATCGGATATACCTGCAAGCTTAAATAATCCACAAACTTCATCCACATATATTAAGTGCTCATCAGGATGTTTTGTTCCATCTCCTGTAAAAGGATTAGCTAGCAGTTTTTCCATCATAGCCACAGGAAATTCAAAAGGAGTTTCATTAATAGGTTCAGTAGGTTGAGGAGCAACTCTTTGCTCTACTGGACAGGGTGAAGATACCCCGAACAAGCCCCTCAGAGAATTACTTTCCATAGTAACAAGTGACAGTAAATTTTAGCACACTATATAAATTTTTCCTTACCAAATTCCACTTACCAAAGGCGCTACACTCCCCGAAAACGGCGCCAGAAAAGAGTCTTGATGACCCACAAGTATAGGGGATCTATCTTAGTCCTTTCGATAAGTAAGAGTGTCGAACCCAACGAGGAGCAGAAGGAAATGATAAGCGGTTTTCAGCAAGGTATTCTCTGCAAGTACTGAAATAAGTGGTAACAGATAGTTTTGTAATAAGGTAAATTGTAACGAGCAACAAGTGAAAAAAGTAAATGAAGTGCAGCAAGGTGGCCCAATCCTTTTTGTAGCAAAGGACAAGCCGGAACAAACTCTTATAATAGGAAAAGCGCTCCCGAGGACACATGGGAATATCGTCAAGCTAGTTTTCATCATGTTCATATGATTCGCGTTCGATACTTTGATAATTTGATATGTGGGTGGACCGGTGATTGGGTGCTGTTCTTACTTGAACAAGCATCCCACTTATGATTAACCTCTATTTCAAGCATCCGCAACTACAACAAAAGTATTAAGGTAAACCTAACCATAGCATGAAACATATGGATCCAAATCAGCCCCTTACGAAGCAACGCATAAACTAGGGTTTAAGCTTCTGTCACTCTAGAAACCCATAATCTACTTATTACTTCCCAATGCCTTCCTCTAGGCCCAAATAGTGGTGAAGTGTTATGTAGTTGGCGTTCACATAACACCACTAGAGGCTAGACAACATACATCTTATCAAAATATCAAACGAATACCAAATTCACATGACTACTAATAGCAAGACTTCTCCCTTGTCCTCAGGAACGAACGTAATTACTCACAAAGCATATTCATGTTCATAATCAGAGGGGTAATAATATGCATATAGGATCTGAACATATGATCTTCCACCAATTAAACCAACTAGTATCAACTACAAGGAGTAATCAACACTACTAGCCACCTACTAGCACCAATCCCGGACTTTGAGACAAGAATTGGATGCAAGAGATGAACTAGGGTTAGGAGATGAGATGGTGCTGGTGAAGATGTTGATGGAGATTGCCCTCTCCCGATGAGAGAAGCGTTGGTGATGACGGTGGTGATGATTTCCCCCTCCCGGAGGGAAGTTTCCCCGGCAGAACAGCTCTGCCGGAGCTCTAGATTGGTTCCGCCTCGTGGCGGAGGAGTCTCGTCCCGAAAGGTTGCTTCCTATTTTTTCTCATCGAAAGACTTCATATAGGAGAAGATGGATGTCAGAGACCCACCAGGGGGCCCACGAGGTAGGGGGCGCGCCCTAAGGGGGGCGCCCCCCACCCTCGTGAGCAGGGTGTGGGCCCCCTGGCCTTCATCTTTGGCGAGGATTTTTCTTTATTTATTTTAAGACATTCCGTGGAGTTTCAGGACTTTTGGAGTTGCGCAGAATAGGTATCTAATATTTGCTCCTTTTCCAGCCCAGAATTCCAGTTGCCGGCATTCTCCCTCTTTATGTAAACCTTGTAAAATAAGAGAGAATAGCCATAAGTATTGTGACATAAAGTGAAATAACAGTCCATAATGCGATAAATATCGATATAAAAGCATGATGCAAAATGGACGTATCACACCACCCGAGGCACACGCCGCCCGGCCGCAACATCGCTGTCCACCACGGAGGCGCTGCTCCGGCCTCGCCTCCACCGCCGCCCTTCGCCGGTGCAGGCTCGCAGCGCTGCCCGGCCGGCCGATGTCCGCCTCGCCGTTCCGCCAGGTGCTCCGCCGGCGCCATGCTGCCCGTCCCTGTCGCGCGCCTCGCCGGCGCGCCCCGCTCCTCCCGCCGGAGACCCTCATCATCGGAGTTGCGCCACTCGCCGGAGTTGTCATCGCCGGATGCCTCATCGCCGGATCTCGGCAAGCTGGATCAGATCCACGGGAGCTCAACCAAACACCTCCCTCCGTCCCAGATCTTGTCATCCCGCACCGCTCCGTCCCATTGACTTTCTCGAAGAGGTTGATTTTCCCTAAGTCCCAGTGATTTTGAGCATACTTCATCACATCATAACTTTGCACCCGTGGCTCCGTTTTGGGCGCGTAGCATATCAAATTGTTCGCCTCGACGAGCACTTCATTTCATTCCATTGCACCATGTTCTTTTGAGTTCATATTGATTCCCTAAATGCTGTTGCAAGAGTGCTATGTGATGTTAGTTTTAGATTCTTATCAGTAATTGGACATTTGTCATTTTTGCCATGTTTAATGTGTGCCTCCTATGGACTTGAGCCCTACATGAGTTTTGAAGTATGCCATGCCATCTGTACAGGGGTGTATGCCATGTATTTTTGTGATCTATGTGGTGACTAGCACAAGCATGCAAGGTAGCTCTCGTAATGTTGCTGATTTCAGGGACTTAGAAATCTTCTAAGTCTTTGCCGTGTCAATATTTTTATTGCCATGTCTTCATGTTGCTACATAGTGATCCATGCCTCTTTTGAGCATGATCAGTAAGGATGTTGTGTAGATATTGTTATGATCTATCCATCCATGTCTTTGTTTGCAACTATGGAGCTCCCTAGCTTGACTCAATCGAGCTCTACTTTTGCTATAAAATATTCCTGGTAGAATGTTTACGTGTTAAGGATTTTTGCCGAGGTTGTTGTAGTTGGTCCATGCATGCTATGTTGTTGTTCTTGCCATGTTTAGCTTCTATGCCATGTCTACTTGCTGGGTGTATGTTTAGTTTGTCATGTAATGCCTTGTGGTGATTGCATCGAGCTCGTAAACATGCCTACTTAATATCTGTTTTTCCATGTTCCAGTTTTCTACTAAGTCTGAATCCGTTAACGTTAATTGCTATGTTCACATGGTTGCCATTGTATTTTCTGATCCCTTTTGGCTTATGGCCAGTAAGGGACTTTTGTTATATGCTTTGAGTAGTTTCATGCCATGCCTTGATTTTCCATGATATGTTCCTGTAGCATGTTGTAATCTTGCTCTAAACATTGCTTCCTGATGTTAAATTCCTGACATGTGGTTATTCGCACAAAGTCTGTGAACCTGATATCTTTTGCACTTTTGCCATGCTTGTTTGAATCTGCTATTGATTGAATTAGCCGTAGCTTAGTGTTCATATTTTGTCAAGCATCTTGAGTGGATCATTGCCATGTGCTTTGTTGCTATGTTAGAGTGCAGTAGCTTGTTGTTCTTGATGCATCTAAATGGCCTCGTGCTGTTAATCGCAGCTTTGCGCCATTATTGTTTTGCTTGCCATTCGCAAACCGTGCATCCGATTCCGGTGATCTTTATATCAATTTTGACCAAAATCAACTCATCTTTCTAGCGGCACTCTTGGTTTTTCCAAGTTGAGGCCAGGTTCAATCTTTCCCTTTCGAAGCATGCATATGCATTGCATATCACATCCCGCATATCATGCCATGTTTTGCATCATGTTGTTTGTGCATTGCACGTGGTTGATTGTGGTTCCCTTTGTTTGTGTTCTTGCTTTGGGTAGAGCCGGGAGACGAGTTCGTGTTCGAGGTACCCGTTGAGTTCGCCTACAAGGTACAAGCTTTCGTCTTCTCGGAGAACTTTGCAGGCAAGATGACCATACCCTCGAAATCACTTCTATCTTTGCTTGCTAGTTGCTCGCTCTATTGCTATGCCTATGCTGCGATACCTTCCACTTTCTATATCATTCCTCACATATTGCCATGAGCCTCTAACCCACCTTATCCTAGCAAACCGTTGTTTGGCTATGTTACCGCTTTGCTCAGCCCCTCTTATAGTGTTGTTAGTTGCAGGTGAAGATTGGAGTTTGTTCCATGTTGGAACATGGATATTTGTTGGGATATCACAATATCTCTTATTTAATTAATGCATCTATATACTTTGTAAAGGGTGGAAGGCTCGGCCTTATGCCTGGTGTTTTGTTCCACTCTTGTCGCCCTAGTTTCCGTCATACCGGTGTTATGTTCCTTGATTTTGCATTCCTTACACAGTCGGGTTATAATGGGAACCCCTTGACAGTTCGCCTTGAATAAAACTCCTCCAGCAAGGCCCAACCTTGGTTTTACCATTTGCACTAACAACCTAGCCTTTTCCCTTGGGTTTCCGGAGCCCGAGGGTCATCTTTATTTAACCCCCAGGCCAGTGCTCCTCTAAGTGTTGGTCTGAACTGAGCTGCCTGCGGGGCCACCTCAGGGAAACTTGAGGGTTGGTTTTACTCGTAGCTAGTCTCATCCGAGTGTGCCCTGAGAACGAGATATGTGCAGCTCCTATCAGGATTTTTCGGCACATTCGGGAGGCTTTGCTGGTTTAGTTTTACCATTGTCGAGATGTCTTGTAACCTGGATTCCGAGTCTGATCGGGTCTTCCTGGGAGAAGGAATATCCTTCATTGACCATGAGAGCTTGTGATGGGCTAAGTTGGGACACCCCTGCAGGGATTTGAACTTTCGAAAGCCGTGCATGCGGTTATGGGCGGATGGGAATTTGTTAATGTCCGGTTGTAGAGAACTTGACACTTAACTGAATTAAAATGCATCAGCCGCGTGTGTAGCCGTGATGGTCTCTTTCCGGCGGAGTTCGGGAAGTGAACATGATGTTGGAGTTGTGCTTGAACGTAAGTAGTCTAGGATCACTTCTTGATCATAGATTCTCGACCGTGCTTTGCCTTCTCTCCTCGCTCTCATTTGCGTATGTTAGCCACCATATATGCTAGTGCTTGCTACAGCTCCACCTCATACCCTTTTCCCTACCCATAAGCTTAAATAGTCTTGATCGCGAGGGTGTGAGATTGCTGAGTCCCCGTGACTCACAGATTACTTCCAAAACCAGTTTGCAGGTGCCGTTGATACCATGCAGGTGACGCAACCGAGCTCAAGGAGGAGCTCGATGAAGATCATGTTTGTTATGTTGTTTCCGTTTCCAGTTGATCAGTAGTGGAGCCCAGTTGGGGCGATCAGGGATCTGTAGCATTAGGGGTGGTCTTCTTTTATTTTGGTTCCATAGTCGGACCCTGATTGTATCTGGATGATGTAATGCTTTATTTATGTTATTGTGTGAAGTGGCGATTGTAAGCCAACTATGTACCTCTTTCTTATTCAGTACATGGGATGTGTAAGATTACCCCTCTTGCGACATTGCCTTCAATGCGGTTATGCCTCTAAGTCGTGCTTCGACACGTGGGAGATATAGCTGCATCGAGGGTGTTACAGTACTACAGTTGCTTGAATCAAGTGGGAGTTAATCTTCCAGATAAGATAGTAATTGACAAAATTCTCTAGTCACTATCACCAAGTTACTAGAAATTTGTGATGAACTATAATATGCAAGGGATAACGGAAACGATTCCCATGCTCTTCGTGATGCTAAAATCGATGAAGGTAGAAATCAGGAAAAGCATCAAGTATTGATGGTTGAGAAGACCACTAGTTTCAAGAAAAGGGCAAAGGGAAGAAGGGAAACTTCAAGAAGAATGGCAAGCAAGTTGCTTCTCATGAGAAGAAGCCCAAGTCTAGGCCTAAGCCTAAGACTAAGTGCTTCTACTGCAAAGGAAATGGTCACTGGAAGTGGAACTGCCCTAGATACTTGGCAGATAAGAAGGATGGAAAAGTAAACAAAGGTATATTGGATATACATGTTATTGATGTGTACTTTACTAGTGTTTATAGCAACCCCTCGGTATTTGATACTAGTTTAGTTGCTTAGAGTAGTAACTTGAAACGGGAGTTACAGAATAAATAGAGACTAGTTGAGGGTGAAGTGACGATGTGTGTTGGAAGTGGTTCCAAGATTGATATGATCATCATCGCACACTCCCTATACTTTCGGGATTAGTGTTGAATCTAATTAAGTGTTATTTGGTGTTCGCGTTGAGCATGAATATGATTTAATCATGTTTATTGCAATACGGTTATTCATTTAAGTTAGAGAATAATTGTTGTTCTGTTTACATGAATAAAACCTTCTATGGTCATACACCCAATGAAAATGGTTTGTTGGATCTCGACCGTAGTGACACTCATATTCATACTATTGAAGCCAAAAGATGCAAAGTTAATAATGATAGTGCAACTTATTTGTGGCACTGCCATTTAGGTCATATTGGTGTAAAGCGCATGAAGAAACTCCATGATACGTCTCCGTCGTATCTACTTTTCCAAACACTTTTGCCCTTGTTTTGGACTCTAACTTGTATGATTTGAATGGAACTATCCCAGACTGACGCTGTTTTCAGCAGAATTACCATGGTGTTGTTTTATGTGCAGAAAACAAATATTCTTGGAATAACCTAAAACTCCACGGGAGGTCTTATAAAAAATAATAAAAAATCCTCGCCAAATATGAAGACTAGGGGGCCCACACCCTTCTCACGAGGGTGGGGGGCGCCCCCCCCCCCTAGGGCGCGCCCCCTACCTCGTGGGCCCCTTGGAGACCCTCCGACGCCCACTCCAACTCTATATATTTGCTTTCGGAGAGAAAAAATCAGGGAGAAGAAATCATCGCGTTTTACGATACGGAGCCGCCGGCAAGCCCTAAAACCTCTCTGGAGTCCGTTTGGGGCTCCGGAGAGGGGGATTCGTCGCCGTCGTCGTCATCAACCATCCTCCCATCACCAATTTCATGATGCTCACTGCCGTGCGTGAGTAATTCCATCGTAGGCTTGCTGGACGGTGATGGGTTGGATGAGATTTATCATGTAATCGAGTTAGTTTTGTTAGGGTTTGATCCCTAGTGTCCACTATGTTCTGAGATTGATGTTGCTATGACTTTGCTATGCTTAATGCTTGTCACTAGGGCCCGAGTGCCATGATTTCAGATCTGAACCTATTATGTTTTCATGAATATATGTGAGTTCTTGATCCTATCTTGCAAGTCTATAGTCACCGACTATGTGTTATGATCCGGCAACCCCGAAGTGACAATAATCGGGACCACTCCCGGTGATGACCGTAGTTTGAGGAGTTCATGTATTCACTATGTGCTAATGCTTTGTTCCGGTTCTCTATTAAAAGGAGGCCTTAATATCCCTAAGTTTCCAATAGGACCCCGCTGCCACGGGAGGGTAGGACAAAAGATGTCATGCAAGTTCTTTTCCATAAGCACGTATGACTATATACGGAATACATGCCTACATTTCATTGATGAATTGGGGCTAGTTCTGTGTCACCCTATGTTATGACTGTTACATGATGAACCGCATCCGGCATAATTATCCATCACTGATCCGGTGCCTACGAGTTTTCCATATACTGGTTTACGCTTATTTACTTTCTCGTTGCTACTGTTACAATCAATACAAAATACCAAAAATATTACTTTTGCTGTCTTTACTTTTATTGCCACTACCACCACTATCATATTACTTTGCTACTAAACACTTTGCTGCAGATACTAAGTTTCCAGGTGTGGTTGAATTGACAACTCAGCTGCTAATACTTGAGAATATTCTTTGGCTCCCCTTGTGTCGAATCAATAAATTTGGGTTGAATACTCTACCCTCGAAAGATGTTGCGATCCCCTATACTTGTGGGTTATCAAGACAAATTTCTGGTGCCGTTGCCGGGGAGCATAGCTCTATTCTTTGAGTCACTTGGGATTTATATCTGCTGGACACTATGAAGAACTTGAGAGATCCAAAAACCAAGATCTATCCCTCAACTACAAGGGGAGGTAAGGAACTGCCATCTAGCTCTGCACTTGATTCACCTTCTGTTATGAGTAAGTTTGTGACACCTACACCTGCTTCTGCTATTCGTTCTGATATGTCACATGTTATTGATGATGCCACTTCTGCTATGCATGATACTTTTGATGAAACTGCTTCTATGCCTGATACTACTGTGCCCCTTAGTGAATTTCTTGATGAACAAATTGCTAGGGCTAGAGAAAAAGAAATTATTGAATCTGAATACGATGATGATAGTGATGATGAAAACATGCTTGTGTTGGGTTTCGTAGTAATTTCAAAAAATTTCCTACGCACACGCAAGATCATGTGATGCATAGCAACGAGAGGGGAGAGTGTTGTCTACATACCCTTGTAGACCGTAAGCGGAAGCGTTAGCACAACGCGGTTGATCTAGTCGTACGTCTTCACGGCCCGACCGATCAAGCACCGAAACTACGGCACCTCCGAGTTCGAGCACACGTTCAGCTCGATGACGATCCCCGGACTCCGATCCAGCAAAGTGTCGGGGAAGAGTTTCGTCAGCACGACGGCGTGGTGACGATCTTGATGAACTACAGCAGCAGGGCTTTGCCTAAACTCCGCTACAGTATTATCGAGGAATATGGTGGCTGGGGGCGCCGCACACGGCTAAGGAATAGATCACGTGGATCAACTTCTTGTGTCTTTGGTGCTAGCCCTGCCCCTCTATTTATATGTTGAGCCCCGGGGTCGAAACTTGGAGCAAAAGCCTCCTCAAAGTCGGTTTTGCCCGAAAGGCAAGAGTCCCACTCGGACTCCAGGACCAAACGCCACAATCCTTGGCGTCTGGCCCAGACGCCATGGGCCTCGGCGTCTGGCCCAGGGCCAGACGCCAGGGTCTCCGGCGTTTGGCCCCCTGAACTCCGCAAAACTCCTTTTGCACCAATCTAAAGCCTCATGGGCTTGACCCCTTGGCCTAACCATATCATCCAATATATGAATCTTTACGTCTCGACCATTTCGAGACTCCTCGTCATGTCCCCAATCTCATCCGGGACTCCGAACTCCTTCGGTACATCAAAACATGTAAACTCATAATATAACTGTCATCGTAACCTTAAGCGTGCGGACCCTACGGGTTCGAGAACAATGTAGACATGACCGAGACACGTCTCCGGTCAATAACCAATAGCGGGACCTGGATGCCCATATTGGCTCCTACATATTCTACGAAGATCTTTATCGGTCAGACCGCATAACAACATACGTTGTTCCCTTTATCATCGGTATGTTACTTGCCCGAGATTCGATCGTCGGTATCCAATACCTAGTTCAATCTCGTTACCGGCAAGTCTCTTTACTCGTTCCGTAATACATCATCTCACAACTAACATATTAGTTGTAATGCTTGCAAGGCTTATGTGATGTGTATTACCGAGAGGGCCCAGAGATACCTCTCCGACAATCGGAGTGACAAATCCTAATCTCGAAATACGCCAACCCAACATCGACCATTGGAGACACCTGTAGTACTCCTTTACACCCAGTAACGTTGTGACGTTTGGTAGTACCCAAAGTGTTCCTCCGGTAAACGGGAGTTGCATAATCTCATAGTCATAGGAACATGTATAAGTCATGAAGAAAGCAATAGCAACATACTAAACGATCGGGTGCTAAGCTAATGGAATGGGTCATGTCAATCAGATCATTCTACTAATGATGTGACCTCGTTAATCAAATAACAACTCATTGTTCATGGTTAGGAAACATAACCATCTTTGATTAACGAGCTAGTCAAGTAGAGGCATACTAGTGACACTTTGTTTGTCTATGTATTCACACATGTATTATGTTTCCGGTAAATACAATTCTAGCATGAATAATAAACATTTATCATGATTATAAGGAAATAAATAATAACTTTATTATTGCCTCTAGGGCATATTTCCTTCAGTCTCCCACTTGCACTAGAGTCAATAATCTAGATTACACTGTAATGATTCTAACACCCATGTAGCCTTGGTGCTGATCATGTTTTGCTCGTGGAAGAGGCTTAGTCAACGGGTCTGCAACATTCAGATCCGTATGTATCTTGCAAATCTCTATGTCTCCCACCTGGACTAGATCCCGGATGGAGTTGAAGCGTCTCTTGATGTGTTTGGTCCTTTTGTGAAATCTGGATTCCTTTGCCAAGGAAATTGCACCAGTATTGTCACAAAAGATTTTCATTGGACCCGATGCACTAGGTATGACACCTAGATCGGATATGAACTCCTTCATCCAGACTCCTTCATTTGCTTCTTCCGAAGCAGCTATGTATTCCGCTTCACATGTAGATCCCACTACGACGCTTTGTTTAGAACTGCACCAACTGACAGCTCCACCGTTTAATGTAAACACGTATCCGGTTTGCGATTTAGAATCGTCCGGATCAGTGTCAAAGCTTGCATCAACGTAAACTTTTACGATGAGCTCTTTGTCACCTCCATATATGAGAAACATATCCTTAGTCCTTTTCAGGTATTTCAGGATGTTCTTGACCGCTGTCCAGTGATCCACTCCTGGATTACTTTGGTACCTCCCTGCTAAACTTATAGCAAGGCATACATCAGGTCTGGTACACAGCATTGCATACATGATAGATCCTATGGCTGATGCACAGGGAACATCTTTCATATTCTCTCTATCTTCTGCAGTGGTCGGGCATTGAGTCTTACTCAATTTCACACCTTGTAACACAGGCAAGAACCCTTTCTTCGCTTGATCCATTTTGAACTTCTTCAAAATTTTGTCAAGGTATGTGCTTTGTGAAAGTCCAATTAAGCGTTTTGATCTATCTCTATAGATCTTAATGCCTAATATGTAAGCAGCTTCACCGAGGTCTTTCATTGAAAAACTTTTATTCAAGTATCCCTTTATGCTATCCAGAAATTCTATATCATTTCCAATCAGTAATATGTCATCCACATATAATATCAGAAATGCTACAGAGCTCCCACTCACTTTCTTGTAAATACAGGCTTCTCCGAAAGTCTGTATAAAACCAAATGCTTTGATCACACTATCAAAACGTTTATTCCAACTCCGAGAGGCTTGCACCAGTCCATAAATGGATCGCTGGAGCTTGCACACTTTGTTAGCTCCCTTTGGATTGACAAAACCTTCCGGTTGCATCATATACAACTCTTCTTCCAGAAATCCATTCAGGAATGCAGTTTTGACATCCATCTGCCAAATTTCATAATCATAAAATGCGGCAATCGCTAACATGATTCGGACGGACTTAAGCATCGCTACGGGTGAGAAGGTCTCATCGTAGTCAATCCCTTTGAACTTGCCGAAAACCTTTTGCAACAAGTCGAGCTTTGTAGACAGTAACATTACCATCAGCGTCAGTCTTCTTCTTAAAGATCCATTTATTCTCAATTGCTTGCCGATCATCGGGCAAGTCAACCAAAGTCCATACTTTGTTCTCATACATGGATCCCATCTCAGATTTCATGGCTTCAAGCCACTTTGCGGAATCTGGGCTCACCATCGCTTGTTCATAGTTCGTAGGTTCATCATGATCTAGTAGCATGACTTCCAGAACAGGATTATCGTACCACTCTGGCGCGGATCTTACTCTGGTTGATCTACGAGGTTCAGTAGTATCTTGATCTGAAGTTTCATGATCATTATCATTGGCTTCCTCACTAACTGGTGTAGGTGTCACTGAAACAGTTTTCTGTGATGAACTACTTTCCAGTAAGGGAGCAGGTACAGTTACCTCGTCAAGTTCTACTTTCCTCCCACTCACTTCTTTCGAGAGAAACTCCTTCTCTAGAAATGATCCATTCTTAGCAATGAATGTCTTGCCTTCGGATCTGTGATAGAAGGTGTACCCAACAGTTTCCTTTGGGTATCCTATGAAGACACATTTCTCCGATTTGGGTTCGAGCTTATCAGGTTGAAGTTTTTTCACATAAGCATCGCAGCCCCAAACTTTAAGAAACGACAACTTTGGTTTCTTGCCAAACCACAGTTCATAAGGAGTCGTCTCAACGGATTTTGATGGTGCCCTATTTAACGTGAATGCGGCCGTCTCTAAAGCACAACCCCAAAATGATAGCGGTAAATCTGTAAGAGACATCATAGATCGCACCATATCTAGTAAAGTACGATTACGACGTTCGGACACACCATTGCGCTGTGGTGTTCCGGGTGGCGTGAGTTGTGAAATTATTCCACAGTTTTTCAAATGTACACCAAACTCGTAACTCAAATATTCTCCTCCACGATCAGATCGTAGAAACTTTATTTTCTTGTTACGATGATTTTCAACTTCACTCTGAAATTCTTTGAACTTTTCAAATGTTTCAGATTTATGCTTCATTAAGTAGATATATTCATATCTGCTCAAATCATCTGTGAAGGTGAGAAAATAACGATATCCGCCTCGAGCCTCAATATTCATTGGACCACATACATCGGTATGTATGATTTCCAACAAATCTGTTGCTCTCTCCATAGTACCGGAGAACGGTGTTTTAGTCATCTTGCCCATGAGGCACGGTTCGCAAGTACCAAGTGATTCATAATCAAGTGGTTCCAAAAGTCCATCAGCATGGAGTTTCTTCATGCGCTTTATACCGATATGACCTAAACGACAGTGCCACAAATAAGTTGCACTTTCATTATCAACTCTGCATCTTTTGGCTTCAACATTATGAATATGTGTATTACTACTATCGAGATTCAATAAGAATAGACCACTCTTCAAGGGTGCATGACCATAAAAGATATTACTCATATAAATAGAACAACCATTATTCTCTGATTTAAATGAATAACCGTCTCGCATTAAACAAGATCCAGATATAATGTGCATGCTCAACGCTGGCACCAAATAACAATTACTTAGGTCTAATATTAATCCCGAAGGTAGATGTAGAGGTACCGTGCCGACTGCGATCACATCGACTTTGGAACCGTTTCCCACGCGCATCGTCACCTCGTCCTTAGCCAATCTTCGCTTAATCCGTAGCCCCTGTTTCGAGTTGCAAATATTAGCAACAGAACCAGTATCAAATACCCAGGTGCTACTGCGAGCATTGGTAAGGTACACATCAATAACATGTATATCACATATACCTTTGTTCACCTTGCCATCCTTCTTATCCGCCAAATACTTGGGGCAGTTCCGCTTCCAGTGACCAGTCTGCTTGCAGTAGAAGCACTCAGTTTCAGGCTTAGGTCCAGACTTGGGTTTCTTCTCTTGAGCAGCAACTGGCTTGTTGTTCTTCTTGAAGTTCCCTTTCTTCTTTCCTTTGCCCTTTTTCTTGAAACTAGTGGTTTTGTTAACCATCAACACTTGATGCTCCTTTTTGATTTCTACCTCCGCAGCTTTCAGCATTGCAAAGAGCTCGGGAATAGTCTTGTTCATCCCTTGCATATTATAGTTCATCACGAAGCTCTTGTAGCTTGGTGGCAGTGATTGGAGAATTCTGTCAATGACGCAATCATCCGGAAGATTAACTCCCAATTGAATCAAGTGATTATTATACCCAGACATTTTGAGTATATGCTCACTGACAGAACTGTTCTCCTCCATCTTGCAGCTATAGAACTTATTGGAGACTTCATATCTCTCAATTCGGGCATTTGCTTGAAATATTAACTTCAACTCCTGGAACATCTCATATGCTCCATGACGTTCAAAACGTCGTTGAAGTCCCGATTCTAAGCCGTAAAGCATGGCACACTGAACTATCGAGTAGTCATCAGCTTTGCTCTGCCAGACGTTCATAACATCTGGTGTTGCTCCAGCAGCAGGCCTGGCACCCAGCGGTGCTTCCAGGACGTAATTCTTCTGTGCAGCAATGAGGATAATCCTCAAGTTACGGACCCAGTCCGTGTAATTGCTACCATCATCTTTCAACTTTGCTTTCTCAAGGAACGCATTAAAATTCAACGGAACAACACCACGAGCCATCTATCTACAATCAACATAAACAAGCAAGATACTTTCAGGGACTAAGTTCATGATAAATTTTAAGTTCAATTAATCATATTACTAAAGAACTCCCACTTAGATAGACATCCCTCTAATCCTCTAAGTGATCACGTGATCCAAATCAACTAAACCATGTCCGATCATCACGTGAGATGGAGTAGTTTCATCGGTGAACATCATTATGTTGATCATATCTACTATATGATTCACGCTCGACCTTTCGGTCTCCGTGTTCCGAGGCCATATCTATATATGCTAGGCTCGTCAAGTTTAACCTGAGTATTCTGCGTGCGCAACTGTTTTGCACCCGTTGTATTTGAACGTAGAGCCTATCACACCCGATCATCACGTGGTGTCTCAGCACGAAGAACTTTCGCAACGGTGCATACTCAGGGAGAACACTTCTTGATAATTTAGTGAGAGATCATCTTATAATGCTACCGTCAATCGAAGCAAGATAAGATGCATAAAAAGATAAACATCACATGCAATCAATATAAGTGATATGATATGGCTATCATCATCTTGTGCTTGTGATCTCCATCTCCGAAGCACCGTCATGATCACCATCGTCACCGGCGCGACACCTTGATCTCCATCGTAGCATCGTTGTCGTCTCGCCAATCTTATGCTTCCACGACTATCACTACCGTTTAGTAATAAAGTAAAGCATTACATCGCGATTGCATTGCATACAATAAAGCGACAACCATATGGCTCCTGCCAGTTGCCGATAACTTGGTTACAAAACATGATCATCTCATACAATAAAATTCAGCATCATGCCTTGACCATATCACATCACAACATGCCCTGCAAAAACAAGTTAGACGTCCTCTACTTTGTTGTTGCATGTTTTACGTGGCTGCTACGGGCTTAAGTAAGAACCAATCTCACCTACGCATCAAAACCACAACGATAGTTTGTCAAATAGACTCCGTTTTAACCTTCGCAAGGACCGGGCGTAGCCATACTTGGTTCAAACTAAGTTGGAGAGGCAGTCGCCCGCAAGCCATCTCTGTGCAAAGCACGTCGAGGGAACCGGTCTCGCGTAAGCGTACGCGTAAGGTTGGTCCGGGTCGTCTCGTCCAACAATACCGCCGAACCAAAGTATGACATGCTGGTAGGCAGTATGACTTGTATCGTCCACAACTCACTTGTGTTCTACTCGTGCACATAACATCAACATAAATAACCTGGCTCTGATACCACTGTTGGGTTTCGTAGTAATTTCAAAAAAATTCCTACGCACACGCAAGATCATGTGATGCATAGCAACGAGAGGGGAGAGTGTTGTCTACATACCCTTGTAGACCGTAAGCGGAAGCGTTAGCACAACGCGGTTGATGTAGTCGTACGTCTTCACGGCCCGACCGATCAAGCACCGAAACTACGGCACCTCCGAGTTCGAGCACACGTTCAGCTCGATGACGATCCCCGGACTCCGATCCAGCAAAGTGTCGGGGAAGAGTTTCGTCAGCACGACGGCGTGGTGACGATCTTGATGAACTACAGCAGCAGGGCTTTGCCTAAACTCCGCTACAGTATTATCGAGGAATATGGTGGCTGGGGGCGCCGCACACGGCTAAGGAATAGATCACGTGGATCAACTTCTTGTGTCTTTGGTGCTAGCCCTGCCCCTCTATTTATATGTTGAGCCCCGGGGTCGAAACTTGGAGCAAAAGCCTCCTCAAAGTCGGTTTTGCCCGAAAGGCAAGAGTCCCACTCGGACTCCAGGACCAAACGCCACAATCCTTGGCGTCTGGCCGAGACGCCATGGGCCTCGGCGTCTGGCCCAGGGCCAGACGCCAGGGTCTCCGGCGTTTGGCCCCCTGAACTCCGCAAAACTCCTTTTGCACCGATCTAAAGCCTCATGGGCTTGACCCCTTGGCCTAACCATATCATCCAATATATGAATCTTTACGTCTCGACCATTTCAAGACTCCTCGTCATGTCCCCAATCTCATCCGGGACTCCGAACTCCTTCGGTACATCAAAACATGTAAACTCATAATATAACTGTCATCGTAACCTTAAGCGTGCGGACCCTACGGGTTCGAGAACAATGTAGACATGACCGAGACACGTCTCTGATCAATAACCAATAGCGGGACCTGGATGCCCATATTGGCTCCTACATATTCTACGAAGATCTTTATCGGTCAGACCGCATAACAACATACGTTGTTCCTTTTATCATCGGTATGTTACTTGCCCGAGATTCGATCGTCGGTATCCAATACCTAGTTCAATCTCGTTACCGGCAAGTCTCTTTACTCGTTCCGTAATACATCATCTCACAACTAACATATTAGTTGTAATGCTTGCAAGGCTTATGTGATGTGTATTACCGATAGGGCCCAGAGATACCTCTCCGACAATCGGAGTGACAAATCCTAATCTCGAAATACGCCAACCCAACATCGACCATTGGAGACACCTGTAGTACTCCTTTATAATCACCCAGTTACGTTGTGATGTTTGGTAGTACCCAAAGTGTTCCTCCGGTAAACGGGAGTTGCATAATCTCATAGTCATAGGAACATGTATAAGTCATGAAGAAAGCAATAGCAACATACTAAACGATCGGGTGCTAAGCTAATGGAATGGGTCATGTCAATCAGATCATTCTACTAATGATGTGACCTCGTTGATCAAATAACAACTCATTGTTCATGGTTAGGAAACATAACCATCTTTGATTAACAACCTAGTCAAGTAGAGGCATACTAGTGACACTTTGTTTGTCTATGTATTCACACATGTATTATGTTTCCGGTAAATACAATTCTAGCATGAATAATAAACATTTATCATGATTATAAGGAAATAAATAATAACTTTATTATTGCCTCTAGGGCATATTTCCTTCAGCTTGTTATTCCTAAAGGTTATCTTTTTGAGAAGGAATCTTCTGTTGCTATTTTCGCTTGCAAGGATATATATGAGCTTAAGAGGTTATTAATTAAATGGAACAAAGAATCACTTAGAGATAGAATGAGACCTGACCCTGCTTTTGCTACTTCACCTATATGTGTTCCTGATAAAAATTATGAATTCTCTGTTGATCCTGATATAATTACTTTGGTTGAATCTGGTCCATTTTATGGCTATGAATCTCAAACTATTGTGGCACATCTTACTAAGTTAAATGATATAGCTGCCCTGTTCACTAATAATGAGAGATCACGTTACCTCTATTTACTCAAAATATTTCCGTTCTCATTAAAGGGTGATGCTAAGATATGGTTTAATTCTCTTGATCCTGGTTGTGTGCGTAGTCCCCAGGATATGATTTATTACTTCTCTGCTAAATATTTCCCTGCTCATAAGAAACAAGCTGCTTTGAGGGAAATATACAACTTTGTGCAAATTAAAGAAGAGAGTCTTCCACAAGCTTGGGGGAGGCTTCTCAAGTTACTTAATGCTTTGCCTGATCATCCTCTTAAGAAACCTAAAATACTTGATATCTTCTATAATGGACTAACCGATGCTTCCAGAGATTACCTGGATAGTTGTGCTGGTTCTCTTTTCAGGGAAAGAACACCGGATGAAGCTGAAATTCTATTGAATAATATGTTGACAAATGAAAATAATTGGGCACCTCCTGAGCCATCTCCTGAGCCAGCTCCCGAGCCAGCTCCTGCTCCAATTACTGAGCCTATTCCTAAACCAACTCCGAGGAAGAGAGGTATTCTATTTCTCAGTCCCGAAGATATGCAAGAGGCAAAGAAATCTATGAAAGAGAAAGATATTAAAGCTGAAGATGTTAAGAATTTACCTCCTATTCAAGAAATACATGGTCTTAATATACCACCTGTTGAAGAAACTTATGATCTCAATTATTTATTTGTTGAAAAACCTCCTGATCCCGATATCCCGACATAGGTAGTAAAGGTAAATTCTCTCTATAGATATGATAAAGCTGAAGTTCCTCCTACTAAAATTGCGAGTCAGTGCTTGGATGAGTTTGATAACTTTATGTTTAAGCAAGACGACTTCAATGCTTATTTTGGTAGACAATTAAAAGAAAATGCTTATATGATTAGACGCTTGGGTGATTATATGGCTGATATTAAAGGTGAACTTAAACTTATTAGCAAACATGCTTCTATGGTTACCACTCAAGTAGAACAAGTACTTAAAGCTCAAAAAGAAGTGCTTGATGAAATGAATAGTAAGAAAAATGATTATGCTGTTAGAGTGGCTACTAGAACTGGTAGAATGACTCAGGAACCTTTGTATCCTGAAGGCCACCCTAAGAGAATCGAGCAAGATTCTCAGAGAAATAATATTGATGTTCCTAGTTCTTCTAAAAAGAAGAAAAAGAAAAATGATAGAACTGTGCAAATTTCTAGTGAACCTATTGCTGAACCACCTAATAATCCAAATGATATATCTATTTCTCATGCTGAAACACAATCTGGTAATGAACATGAACCTAGTGAAAATATTAATGCTGATGTTCATGATGATGCTCAACCTAGTAATGGCAATGATGTAGAAATTGAACCTGCTGTTGATCTTGATAACCCACAATCAAAGAATCAACGTTATGATAAAAGAGACTTTGTTGCTAGGAAGCATGGTAAAGAAAGAGAACCTTGGGTTCAGAAACCCATGCCTTTTCCTCCTAAACCATCCAAGAAAAAGGATGATGAGGATTTTGAGCGCTTTGCTGAAATGATTAGGCCTATCTTTTTGCGTATGCGATTAACTGATGTGCTCAAACCAAATCCTTATGCTAAATATATGAAGGATATCATTACTAATAAAAGAAAGATACCGGAAGCTGAGATTTCCACCAAGCTTGCTAATTATACTTTTAAGGGTGGAATACCAAAGAAACTTGGAGATCCCGGAGTACCTACTATACCTTGCTCCATTAAAAGAAATTATATTAAAACTGCTTTATGTGATCTTGGAGCCGGTGTTAGTGTTATGCCTCTCTCTTTATATCGTAGACTTGACTTGAATAAGCTGACACCTACTGAAATATCTTTGCAAATGGCTGATATATCAACTGCTATACCTGTCGGTATTTGTGAGGATGTGCATGTTGTAGTTGCAAACGTTACTATTTTAACGGACTTTGTTATTCTTGATATTCCCGAGGATGATAGTATGTCTATTATTCTTGGAAGACCTTTTCTTAATACTGCAGGGGCTGTTATTGATTGCAATAAAGGCAATGTCACTTTTCATGTTAATGGTAATGAGCATACGGTACACTTTCCGAGGAAACAACCTCAAGTTCATAGTATCAACTCCATTGGAAAATTCCATCGATTATAATTGGAGGTTTTGCATTTCCTCTTCCTACTGTCAAGAAGAAATATGATATACTTATTATAGGGGATGTGCATATCCCCGTTGAGGTAACTTAGTGTTATTCGAAATTTCTCCGGTTTCATGATTATCGGAATGAGTTTGTTAACAAGACTTGATCAACCTTGTCAGTGGATTCTTTTTTATGAGCATGAGATGGATGAAACTAGAAGCACAAACTTCTGTACCCTCTTTATATTTTCTGTTATTTATATTAAATAAAGTAAAAATAGTATTTTTCTGTCTGTTATCTGATTATCCGTGCAATATAAAAATATCCCAAAAATAAAAGTACCCAGAATGCCATGCCAATTTAATATGATTTTTTCGGGAATATTTGAGGATTTACTGTGCAAAAATCACCGCGGGAGGAGCTGCCACCTGGCCACAAGGGTGGTGGGCGCACCCCCTGCCTCGTGGGCCCATGGTGGCCCTCCTCCACTTATCCCAGCACCCATCTTCTTCCTCTATCTCACACAAACCCAAAAAACCAACTCAAGCACGAGTTCCAACCACTTTTCTGTGATTTTCGATCTCCTTGCTCAAAGCACCTCTTGCAAAACTGCTTGGGGAGATTGTTCCTTGGTATGTGACTCCTCCATTGGTCCAATTAGTTTTTGTTCTAGTGCTTTATTCTTTGAAAATTTGTGCTGCATAGGTGACCATGTTCTTGAGCTTGCATGTCAAATTTATATGGTTCCAAGTAGTTCTAATGCTTGATTTAGGCTCTAGGCACTTGTAGGAGTAGTTGCTATAAGTTTTATTGAAGTTGGTTTACTTTTATTTTGAAGTTACTAAAAATTTCAGAATTTTTTCAGAGATAAACAACATGTTTAGGAAGATGCTCGATGGTGGTTCCTCCAAGAAGCAAGGACCCATGATTGCTATGCGTGATGCTGACGAGGATCCACCAAGAGAAGCTCCGGTATGGCCTTGCGAATGGCCGTCAGAAAAATTTATGGACCGTGCGGGAATTAAAGAAGAATTCAAATCATATTTGTGCAATGCCGGTCTTGAGGATTTTGAGGTTGACAAATGCCCCCAGTATCATGATCTCACAAGTTCATTTGTGAGGAGGTTTGAGTATTCATCTTCGCGTAATTCTCCTTCAGTCATGTTTGATCTTTATGACAAATCTTATACCATGGACTTAGAGGATTTCACTTCTGCTTGTAAACTTCCATCATGGGGTAGTGTTAGGGATCCCCCTAAATCTGAATTTAGAAACTTTCTTGCTAGTATAACTGTGGGGGGATCTAGAGATATAACCCAGGCTACCATAGGGAGCATTCACTTTCCTGCTATACATTATTTTGCTCTCTTCATCGGTAGATGCATAAATGCTAAGGATGAAGCATGTCACATGTGTGTCCCTGATCTTAGCATTCTTAGCAGTGCTGTGTTAGGAGACCAATCTTATCATATGGGAGCCATTGTAGCTCGTAGGTTGCATCATAATAGACATAATGGAGATTTCTTTGGTGGAATTTTTGCAACCCGCTTAGCTCATTTTCTTGAGATAGACATTCGTGAGGGTAATACAGAGTTGCCTCCTACATATTTAGATTATGACTCTATGGCTTCACACCAGTTTGTCGAGAGGTCTGAATCACCTCTCTTATACCGCTTAATTTTTGATAAACGACGTGTTTTCCGTATTACTCTCCCTGCTCCTGCCTTCTTTGATTCACAGGCAAAAGGAAGATATGTTATTACCAGAGAGGAGGCAGAAGAGTACGAGAGGAGAGCGGAGGCAGCTCGACTCCACGCTGCAGCTCAGCAGACGATAACCGTTGCACATCAGTATGATCCCAACTATTCCTCCTCATCACAGTACGACCCCAACAACTATTATTATGGATATCCGCCAGGCCAGCCGTGGCCATAGACCAACTTAGGCCAAAAGCCTAAGCTTGGGGGAGTACGTATTTCTCACCGACATTACATTTATGTTCACACACACTCATTGCTAGATGTCGGTGCTCATACTTTTTCACTGTAATATCCATTCTAGTTTATTTTCTTTTTCCTTCTTTCTTCTTGTGTGTTTAATAAACCTTAAGAAAAACCAAAAAATTAGTAGTAGTTTATTGTTCTGCTGTAGTAGTAATAATTAAAAAGAAAACCTAAAAGTATTTCCCGTTCTTCTTTTGCTTGTTGGGAGCTTTCCCGTGTAAATAGTTTTATTTCTTTTCTTTTCTTTGGGGGTCAGTAGGAGAAGACCATAATTAAATTGTTGAAGTGGCTCTTATATGCATTATTGTTGAATTAACCAAAGAGCCCGTATTGCCTTGTCTTCTCCTGTTTATTGAATGCTCGCTGATTCCAGCTTAGTCCAATGCACATACACTCTTATTATTATTCATACCGTTCGGTCGTGCAAGTGAAATGCAATTATGATGATATATGATGGACTGACTGAGATGAGAAAAGGTGGTATGAACTCGACCTCTTTTGTTTTTTTAAATATGATGAGTCCCGTGTTCTTGATTTAGCTTATTATGAATAAACATGTTTGCAATGACAATTAGAGATCAGAGTTACTTGTGCCATGCTTGATTATCTATGAGTTATAATGATTTACCTTTTGTGCCAACATGTTATTGAGATGGTTATGATGTGGTATGATGGGGTGGTATCCTCCTTTGAATGATTTAAGTGACTTGACTTGGCACATGTTCACGCATGTAGTTGAAAACAAATCAACATAGCCTTCACGATATTTATGTTCATGGTGGATTATATCCTACTCATGCTTGCATCCAATATTTATTAATTTTAATGCATGTACATGGCTGTTGTCGCTCTCTAGTTGGTCGCTTCCCAGTCTTTTGCTAGCCTTCACCTGTACTAAGCAGGAATACTGCTTGTGCATCCAATCCCTTAAACCCCAAAGTTATTCCAGATGAGTCCACTATATCTTCCTATATGCGGTATCTACCTGTCGTTCCAAGTAAATTTGTATGTGCCAAACTCTAAACCTTCAAATAAACATTCTGTTTTGTATGCTTGAATAGCTCATGTATCAACAAAGGCTGTCCTTATCTTCCGTGTTAGGCGGGTTATTCTCAAGAGGAGTGGACTCCGCTCCTCACTCACGAGAAAATGGCTGGTCACCGGGATGCCCAGTCCTATGCTTTATGCAAACTAAATCAAAATTAATTGCAAACAAAACTCCCCCTGGGACCTGATGTATGTTGGAGGCACTCGTTGTTTCGAGCAAGCCATGGATTGATGCTTGTTGGTGGAGGGGGAGTATAAACTTTACCATTCTGTTTGGGAACCGCCTATAATGTGTTTAGCATGGAAGATATCGCCATCTCTTAGTTGTTATGTTGATAATGAAAGTATACCACTCAAAATTCAATTTATCTCTATTTCAAAACCGAGCTCTGGCACCTCTACAAATCCCTGCTTCCCTCTGCGAAGGGCCTATCCATTTACTTTTATGTTGAGTCATCACCCTCTTATTAAAAAGCACTAGCTGGAGAGCACGGCTGTCATTTGCATTCATCACTATTAATCTATGTTGGGTGTGATTATGATTGGATCTCTTTTACCATGAATTACAATGTCTAGTCAGTCCTTGATCTTTAAAGGTGCTCTGCATTTATGTTTTGCGGTCTCAGAAAGGGCTAGCGAGATATCATCTTGTTATATCATATTATGATTGTTTTGAGAAAGTGTTGTCATCCGAGATTTATTATTATGACTTGCTAGTTGATTATGCTATTGATGTGAGTAATTATGAGACCTGAGAATTATTGCAAATGTGGTTAGTTATGATTTATGCTGAAAACTTGAATGCTGGCTTGACATAGTTACAACAACAAGAGCAAACAGAGTTTGTAAAAGTTTTTCTTTCTTTCTTTCAGTTTGTCAACTGAATTGCTTGAGGACAAGCAAGGGTTTAAGCTTGGGGGAGTTGATACGTCTCCATCGTATCCACTTTTCCAAACACTTTTGCCCTTGTTTTGGACTCTAACTTGTATGGTTTGAATGGAACTAACCCAGACTGACGCTGTTTTCAGCAGAATTACCATGGTGTTGTTTTATGTGCAGAAAAGAAATATTCTCGGAATGACCTGAAACTCCATGGGAGATCTTATAAAAAATAATAATAAATCCTCGCCAAATATGTAGACCAGGGGCCCACAACCTTCTCACAAGGGTGGGGGGCGCGCCCCCCTAGGGCGTGCCCCCTACCTCATGGGCCCCCTGGAGACCCTCCGACACCAACTCCAACTCTATATATTTGCTTTCGGAGAGAAAAAAATCAGGGAGAAGAAATCATCGCGTATTACGATACGGAGCCGCCGCCAAGCCCTAAAACCTCTCGGGAGGGCTGATCTGGAGTCCGTTCGGGGCTCCGAAGAGGGGGATTCGTCGTCGCCGTCGTCATCATCAACCATCCTCCATCACCAATTTCATGATGCTCACCGCCGTGCGTGAGTAATTCCATTGTAGGCTTGCTGGACGGTGATGGGTTGGATGAGATTTATCATGTAATCGAGTTAGTTTTGTTAGGGTTTGATCCCTAGTGTCCACTATGTTCTGAGATTGATGTTGCTATGACTTTGCTATGCTTAATGCTTGTCACTAGGGCCCGAGTGCCATGATTTCAGATCTGAACCTATTATGTTTTCATGAATATATGCGAGTTCTTGATCCTATCTTGCAAGTCTATAGTCACCTACTATGTGTTATGATCCGGCAACCCCGAAGTGGCAATAATCGGGACCACTCCCAGTGATGACTGTAGTTTCAGGAGTTCATGTATTCACTATGTGCTAATGCTTTGTTCCGGTTCTCTATTAAAAGGAGGCCTTAATATCCCTAAGTTTCCAATAGGACCCCGCTGCCACGGGAGGGTAGGACAAAAGATGTCATGCAAGTTCTTTTCCATAAGCACGTATGACTATATACGGAATACATGCCTACATTTCATTGATGAATTGGAGCTAGTTCTGTGTCACCCTATGTTATGACTATTACATGATGAACCGCATCCGGCATAATTATCCATCACTGATCCGGTGCCTACGAGTTTTCCATATACTGGTTTACGCTTATTTACTTTCTCGCTGCTACTGTTACAATCAATACAAAATACTAAAAATATTACTTTTGCTGTCTTTACTTTTGTTTCCGCTACCACCACTATCATATTACTTTGCTACTAAACACTTTGCTGCAGATACTAAGTTTCCAGGTGTGGTTGAATTGACAACTCAGCTGCTAATACTTGAGAATATTCTTTGGCTCCCCTTGTGTCGAACCAATAAATTTGGGTTGAATACTCTACCCTCGAAAGGTGTTGCGATCCCCTATACTTGTGGGTTATCACTCCATGCTGATGGGCTTTTGGAATCACTTGATTATGAATCATTTTGATGCTTGCGAACCATGCATCATGGGCAAGATGACTAAGACTCCGGAACAATGGAGCGAGCAACTGACTTATTGGAAATAATACATACTGATATATGCAGTCCGATGAGTGTTGAGGCTCGCGGCGGGTATCGTTATTTTCTGACCTTCACAGATGATTTGAGCAGATATGGGTATATCTACTTGATGAAAGATAAGTCTAAAACATTTGAAAAGTTCAAAGAAGTGAAGTGGAAAATCATCGTGACAAGAAAATAAAGTTTCTATGATCTGATCGCAGAGACAAATATTTGAGTTACGAGTTTGGCCTTCAATTAAAACAATGTGGAATAGTTTCACAAAATCGTGCCACCTGGAACACCACAACATAATGGTGTGTCCGGACGTCATAACCGTACTATTATTGGATATAGTGCAATCTATGATGTTTCTTACCGATTAACCACTATAGTTTTGGGGTTATGCATTAGAGACAGCTGCATTCACGTTAAAAAGGGCACCATCTAAATCCGTCGAGACGACACCGTATGAACTGTGGTTTGGCAAGAAACCAAAGTTGTCATTTCTTAAAGTTTGGGGTTGCGATGCTTATAAGAAAAAACTTCAACCTGATAAGCTCGAACCCAAACTGGAGAAATGTGTCTTCATAGGATACCCAAAGGAAACTATTGGGTACACCTTCTATCACAGATTTGAAGGCAAAATGTTTGTTGCTAAATTTGGATCCTTTCTAGAGAAGGAGTTTCTCTCAAAAGAAGTGAGAGGGAGGAAAGTAGAACTTGATGAGGTAACTGTACCTGCTCCCTTATTGGAAAGTAGTTCATCACAGAAACCGGTTCCTATGACACCTACACCAATTAGTGAGGAAGTTAATGATGATGATCATGAAACTTCAGATCAAGTTGTTACTGAACCTCGTAGGTCAACCAGAGTGAGATCCGCACCATAGTGGTACAGCAATCCTATTTGGAGGTTATGTTGCTAGACCATGATGAACCTATGAACTATGAAGAAGCGATGGTGAGCCCAAATTCCGCAAAATGGCTTGAGGCCGTGAAATCTGAGATGGGATGCATGTATGAGAACAAAATGTGGACTTTGGTTGACTTGCCCGATGATCGACAAGCCATTGAAAATAAATGGATCTTCAAGAGGAAGCCAGACACTATTAGTAGTGTTACTATCTACAAAGCTAAAATTGTCGCAAAAGGTTTTTGACAAGTTCAAGGTATTGACTACGATGAGGGTTTGTCACTCGTATCTATGCTTAAGTCTGTCCGAGTCATGTTAGCAATTGCCGCATTTTATGAAATATGGCAAATGGATGTCAAAACTACATTCCTTAATGGATCTCTTAAAGAAGAGTTGTATATGATGCAACCAGAAGGTTCTGTCAATCCTAAAGGTGCTAACAAAATATGGAAGCTCCAGCGATCCATCTATGGACTGGTGCAAGCTTCTCGGAGTTGGAATATACGCTTTGATAAGTTGATCAAAGCATATAGTTTTATACAGACTTGCGGTGAAGCCTGTATTTACAAGAAAGTGAGTGGGAGCACTACAACATTTCTGATAAATATATGTGAATGGCATATTGTTGATCGGAAATAATGTAGAATTATTCTGCAAAGCATAAAGGAGTGTTTGGAAGGAGTTTTTCAAAGAAAGACCTCGGTGAAGCTGCTTACATATTGAGCATCAAGATCTATAGAGATAGATCAAGACACTTGATAAATTTTTTCAATGAGTACATACCTTGACAAGATATTGAAGTAGTTCAAAATGCAACAGTCAAAGAAAGAGTTCTTGCCTGTGTTACAAGGTGTGAAATTGAGTAAGACTAAAAACCCGACCACAGCAGAAGATAGAAAGAGAATGAAAGTCATTCCTTATGCCTCAGCCATAGGTTCTATAAAGTATGCCATGCTGTATACCAGATCTATTGTATACCCTACACTGAGTTTGGCAATGAAGTACAATAGTGATCTAGGAGTAGATCACTGAACAGCGGTCAAAATTATCCTTAGTGGAATAAGGATATGTTTCTCGATTATGGAGGTGACAAAAGGTATTTTGTAAAGGGTTACGTCGATGCAAATTTTGACACTGATCCAGATGACTCTAAGTCTCAATCTAGATACATTTTGAAAGTGGGAGCAATTAGCTAGAGTAGCTCCGTGCAGAGCATTGTTGACATAGAAATTTGCAAAATACATACGGATCTGAATGTGGCAGACCCGTAGACTAAACTTCTCTCACAAGCAAAACATGATCACACCTTAGTACTCTTTGGGTGTTAATCACATAGCGATGTGAACTAGATTATTGACTCTAGTAAACCCTTTGGATTATTTATTTCCTTATTTCATGATAAATGTGTATTATTCATGCTAGAATTGTATTAACCGGAAACATAATACATGTGTGAATACATAGACAAACATAGTGTCACTAGTATGCCTCTACTTGACTAGCTTGTTAATCAAAGATGGTTAAGTTTCCTAACCATAGACACGAGTTGTCATTTGATTAACGGGATCACATCATTAGGAGAATGATGTGATTGACTTGACCCGTTCCGTTAGCTTAGCACTTGATTGTTTAGTATGTTGCTATTGCTTTCTTCATGACTTATACATGTTCCTATGACTATGAGATTATGCAACTCCCGTTTACCGAAGGAACACTTTGTGTGCTACCAAACGTCACAACATAACCGGGTGATTATAAAGGTGCTCTATAGGTGTCTCCGAAGGTACTTGTTGGGTTGGCGTATTTCGAGATTAGGATTTGTCACTCTGATTGTCGGAGAGGTATCTCTGGGCCCACTCGGTAATACACATCACTCAAGCCTTGCAAGCATAGTAACTAATGAGTTAGTTGCAGGATGATGTATTATGAAACGAGTAAAGAGACCTGCCGGTAACGAGATTGAACTAGGTATTGAGATACCGACGATCGAATCTCGGGCAAGTAACATACCAATGACAAAGGGAACAACGTATGTTGTTATGCGGTTTGACCCATAAAGATCTTCGTAGAATATGTAGGAGCCAATATGAGCATCCAGGTTTCTCTATTGGTTATTGACCGGAGACGTGTCTCGGTCATGTCTACATAGTTCTCGAACCCGTAGGGTCTGCACGCTTAAAGTTCAATGACGGTTATATTATGAGTTTATGTGTTTTGATGTACCGAAGGTAGTTCGGAGTCCCGGATGTGATCACGAACATGACGAGGAGTCTCGAAATGGTCGAGACATGAAGATTGATATATTGGACGACTATATTCGGACACTGGAATGGTTTCGGGGGTTATCGGATATATACCGGAGTACCGGGGGGTTACCGGAACCCCCCGGGGGTTATCGGGCCTCATGGTCCCCAGTAGTGGAAGAGGAGAGGCGGCAGGAGGTGGCGCGTGGGTCCCCTTGCCCCAATCCGAATTGGGAAAGGGAAGGGGGCGGCGGCCCCCTTCTCCTTCCTTCTCTCCACCTCCTCCTTTCCCCCTTCTCCTAGTTGGAATAGGAAAGGGGGGCAAAACCTACTTGGAGTAGGATTGCCCCCCTTGGGCGCGCCTCCTCCCCTTGGCCGCCCCCTCCTCCTCTCCCCCTTTATATACGGAGGGGGGGCACCCCGTAGGGACAACAATTGATCTCTTGGATCTTTTAGCCATGTGCGGTGCCCCCCTCCACCATAATCCACCTTGGTCATATCGTAGTGGTGCTTAGGTGAAGCCATGCATCGGTAGAACATCATCATCGTCACCACGACGTCGTGCTGACGAACTCTCCCTCAAAGCTCGGCTGGATCGGAGTTCGAGGGACGTCATCGAGTTGAACGTCTGCAGAACTCGGAGGTACTGTGTGTTTGGTGCTTGATCGGTCGGATCATGAAGACATACGACTACATCAACTGCGTTGTGCTAACGCTTCCACTTTTGGTCTACGAGGGTACGTGGACACTCTCTCCCCTCTCGTTGCTATGCATCACCATGATCTTGCATGTGCGTAGGAATTTTTTTGAAATTACTATGGTCCCCAACACCATGACGTTCAAAACGTCATTGAAGTCCCGGTTCTAAGCTCTAAAGCATGGCACTGAACTATCGAGTAGTCATCAACTTTGCTCTACCAGGTGTTCATAACATCTGGCATTGCTCCTGCAGCGGGTTTGTCACCTAGCGGTGCTTCCAAGACGTAATTCTTCTGTGCAGCAATGAGGATAATACTCAAGTTACGGACCCAGTCCGTGTAGTTGCTACCATCATCTTTGAACTTAGCTTTCTCTAGGAACGCATTAAAATTCAACAGAACAACAACACGGGCCATCTATCTACAACAACATAGACATGCAAAATACTATCAGGTACTAAGTTCATGATAAATTAAAGTTCAATTAATCAAATTACTTAAGAACTCTCACTTAGATAGACATCTCTCTAATCATCTAAGTGATCACGTGATCCATATCAACTAAATCATGTCCGATCATCACGTGAGATGGAGTAGTTTTCAATGGTGAACATCACTATGTTGATCATATCTATTATATGATTCACGCTCGACCTTACGGTCTCCAGTGTTCCGAGGCCATATCTGCATATGCTAGGCTCGTCAAGTTTAACCCGAGTATTCTGTGTGTGCAAAACTGGCTTGCACCCGTTGTATGTGAATGTAGAGCTTATCACACCTGATCATCACGTGGTGTCTCGGCACGATGAACTGTAGCAACGGTGCATACTCAGGGAGAACACTTATACCTTGAAATTTAGTGAGAGATCATCTTATAATGCTACCGCCGAACTAAGCAAAATAAGATGCATAAAGGATAAACATCACATGCAATCAATATAAGTGATATGATATGGCCATCATCATCTTGTGCCTTTGATCTCCATCTCCAAAGCACTGTCATGATCACCATCGTCACCGACTTGACACCTTGATCTCCATCGAAGCATCATTGTCGCCTCGCCAACTATTGCCTCTACGACTATCGCTACCACTTAGTGATAAAGTAAAGCAATTACATGGCGATTGCATTTCATACAATAAAGTGACAACCATATGGCTCCTGCCAGTTGCCGATAACTGTGTTACAAAACATGATCATCTCATACAATAAAATTTAGCATCATGTCTTGACCATATCACATCACAACATGCCCTGCAAAAACAAGTTAGACGTCCTCTACTTTGTTGTTGCAAGTTTTACATGGCTGCTACGGGCTGAGCAAGAACCGTTCTTACCTACGCATCAAAAACCACAACGCGGTATAGTGATTGCTTTTAATCTTCAGAAAGAACCCTGTTCATTGAATCCGATTCAACTAAAGCTGGAGAAACAGACACCCACTAGCCACCTGTGTGCAAAGCACGTTGGTAGAACCAGTCTCGCGTAAGCGTACGCATAATGTCGGTCTGGGCCACTTCATCCAACAATGCCGCTGAATCAAGAATCAACTAGTGACGGCAAGCAATATGTATATACCCATGCCCACAACTTCTTTGTGTTCTACTCGTGCATATAACATCTACGCATAAACCTGGCTCAGATGCCATAGTTGGGGAACGCAGTAATTTCAAAAAAAAATCCTATGCACATGCAAGATCATGGTGATGCATAGCAACGAGAGGGGACAGTATCATATACGTACCCTCGTAGACTGTAAGCGAAAGCGTTATGACAACGCGGTTGATGTAGTCGTACTTCTTCACGATCGACCGATCTAGCACCGAAGGTACGACACCTCCGCGATTTGCACACGTTCGACTCGGTGACGTCCCACGAACTCACGATCTAGTAGAGCTTCGAGGGAAAGTGTCGTCAGTACGACGGCGTGATGACGGTGATGATGTTGCTACCGGAACAGGGCTTCGCCTAAGCACCGCTACGATATAACTGAGGTGGATTATGGTGGAGGGGGCACCGCACACGGCTAAAATATCAATGATCAACTTGTGTGTCTATGGGGTGCCCCCTCCCCCATATATAAAGGAGTGGAGGAGGGGGAGGGCATGCCCTCTCTATGGCGCTCCCTAGGGGAGTCCTACTCCCTCCGGGAGTAGGATTTCCTCCCTTCCAAGTAGGAGTAGGAGAGGAAGGAAGGAGGAGAGAGGGAGGAAGGAAAGGGGGCCCGGCCCCCTTCCCAAATCGGATTGGGCATGGGGGTGCGCCTCCCTCTTTTCCCTTCCCTCTCCTCTATTCCACTAAGGCCCAATAAGGCCCATATACTCCCCGGGGGGTTCCGGTAACCTTCCGGTACTCCAAAAAATGCCCAAACCACTTGGAACCGTTCCGATGTCCAAATATAGGCTTCCAATATATCGATATTTACGTCTCGACCATTCCGAGACTCCTCGTCATGTCCGTGATCAAATCCGGGACTCCGAACTACCTTTGGTACATCAAAACACATAAACATATAATACCGGTCGTCACCGAACGTTAAGTGTGCGGACCCTACGGGTTCGAGAACTATGTAGACGTGACCGAGACATGTCTCCGGTCAATAACCAATAGCAGAACCTGGATGCTCATATTGGCTCCTACATATTCTACGAAGATCTTTATCGGTCAAACCACATAACGGTATACGTTGTTCCCTTTGTCATCGGTATGTTACTTGCCCGAGATTCGATTGTCGTTATCTCAATACCTAGTTCAATCTCGTTACCGGCAAGTCTCTTTACTCGTTCCGTAATGCTACATCCCGTAACTAACTCATTAGATACATTGCTTGCAAGGCTTATTGTGATGTACATTACCGAGAGGGCCCAGAGATACCTCTCCGATAATCGGAGTGACAAATCCTAATCTTGATCCATGCCAACTCAACAAACACCATCGGAGACACCTGTAGAGCAACTTTATAATCACCCAGTTACGTTGTGACATTTGGTAGGACACAAAGTGTTCCTTTGGTATTCGGGAGTTGCATGATCTCATAGTCATAGGAACATGTATAGTTATGGAGAAAGCAATAGCAACAAACTAAACGATCATCGTGCTAAGCTAACGGATGGGTCAAATCAATCACATCATTCTCTAGTGACGTGATCCCGTTAATCAAATGACAACTCATGTCTATGGTTAGGAAACATAACCATCATTGATTCAAGGAGCTAGTCAAGTAGAGGCAAACTAGTGACACTTTGTTTGTCTATGTATTCACACATGTACTAAGTTTCCGGTTAATACAATTCGAGCATGTATAATAAACATTTATCAAGATATAAGGAAATATAAATAACAACTTTATTATTGCTTCTATGGCATATTTCCTTCAGAAAGTTGTTTCCTTTTCACTTCATTGCTACATTATCAATGCCATCTTCCTGTCAATTCAACCATGTTCTCTTTTATGTGTAGTTGGATGAAGCCTGTTGCACTACAAGGATACCCATTATAAAGCAACACACATTCTACAACATTTTGACTAGACATTGTAAAATTCATAATAGATACGCATATTAAAGGTTGGAGATATGCATTGTAGATTTGCAGCTCTTGATCCCACCGTGGGACAAGTATGCAAAAAAAGAAAAAGAAAAACAGGAAAGGAAAGAGGGATGCGCGAGAAACAGAGCCCCCGATGCCCCTCGTCTCTCCCAAATTGCCGCCACCAACTGCCTTGTCACCTTCCTCCCACTTCGCCGCCGGCCCTCCCCTCCGCTCCTCCCACATCGCAGCTATGGAGGCTACCGGATCCGCCTCATCCCCCACCAACCCATCCCTCTCACATCCCATCTCTCTATGGATGCAGCTCCTCATTGCGCCACCTGCGGCGGCTAATTCAGGCGACGTCCGGTGAATCCGGCCATCACGAAGCACAGCCCGAGGCCCCCTCACACCATGGCGCCCTCCCATGTGGCTAGATCTGGCGCTCATGGCTACCAAAGCCCAAGCGCGACCTTCCCCCGATGGCTAGGGTTTCAGGCGTCGGCTCTGGCGCCAGTGGCCATGTCGTTCTTCTCGCCAGTGAGTGAATCCCCTCCCTGGATTCGTCCTCTCTCTGTTCCCCTTCCTCTAACCTCGATTCTTCTCTTCTCCTGTAAGTACACGTATAGGTATGTACCCCCGATTCTATTGCAGCTAATCTCTGTCAAAAAAGTTTGGCCCTTATGCGACGAACACTTGATAGGCATGCAGACTGACTTCCGATCTTTGTTGATTTACATCCATGCACTGATTGCTATTCTATTAAATTAGTAATTATTAGATATCAATGGAGCATCAAAATTTTAAAAAATTCTTATATACACTGCTAACTCATCAATCCTTGATAGATGAGTCCGTAATCCTTTCAATTTTTTGATGTTGATAAGAACTACTTCATATATGCGGACCCCATATTAAATAGTCCGCAAGATTTACAATATTTAAGGAGTGATCCACTCTTAATAAGTCACTGTACATCAGTTTTGATGAGTTACTAATCGAAGTTTTTTGTTGCAATTTCATAGTTTTCAGGAATCTGATGGTCAGGTTATTTGCTAGTGGTGGAGGTAGTAGTTTGCTAATGGTGGCTTTCACGTCCATCTCAAATACTAGAGGACGTGGACCTGTTGGGGAAAGCACGTACACCTTTGTTTTAGTGAGAAGGTGAATTAATAATCCACATTGTTTCTTCTATGATGTTGCTTTGATGCTGTTGATATGATTCATAACACTGATAAATACTTCTCTCCATGCCTGTTAATGTACTGATTGTTGTATGCTCTTACTATTCTACACAATTTGGATTACTAGCTAAATACCTGTGCATTTTTACGGGATAACAAACATTCAATTTCATGAACATGTCAAATGCGATGGACTATTTTTTGTAGTATGTGATACACTGTTACCACTGGCAGAGCTTTGTGAGGGCAAAAGTGTGCCATGGCCCGCCCAGCCCCTGGGGTAAAAATACATGTAGTAGTACAGATATACGAGTAGCCCAGGTCACAACTGCCTTGCTTGCATGTAGCATCGCGTCTTCATGATTCTTTCTTGGCATCCAAGCTCTATTGCTCGATTCCTCTTCCTATCCAGCAGAGTAGCAGACTGACGATAGGGCACGAGCCACATGTACAACTGCAGGGAGGGCCAAAGAGAGGTGGCGCGGACCCGAGGAGCTCGAGTCACTGGTCACACCGCCATAGCAAAATTAGCAGCACCGAGCGACGGAGGCCCAAGGGCGACCCATGCAGCGGCGGCCAGCCGGGCGAGTAGCAACCTAGACGATGAGCACTGCTGCACAAGCACATACGCACCCCCAAAACTCTCCTCTCTCGGACAATACTAATTTTCGTATAAAATATAGGTTATAAAACTCTGAAATTCAATCATTTGATAATACACATCTTAATTTAGTACTAGATATTTGTCATGGACAGCAAGGCTAATCCACGAGGAATTGATTTGGTTTTCAATAGAAAAAGAGATGTAAAGTTGAGAAAGATTTATCAGCAGCAGCTCTTCATTCATCGCTTGAGTTGAAATATTTGTGTTTCTTTGAATTTGGCCCGCCCAGGTTTTTCTTTGTAGCTCCGCCACTGACTGTTATTTTCCAATTGTATTTCCATACACACGTCCTTCTCTTCCTTCGGTGTGAAAAGCTATCTACTAATCTAAAAAACTCACCCCATATACACTGGATATTCCCTGTTACTGTATATATTTTCCTTGTCATGTGGTTATGTGATTGTACTCTCATAGCATGTAGTTATTATATATGGACTTGGGTCAAGTCAATGCAGAGGATTCATCTATATCAAGTACTTATCTACTAATCTAAAAAGGTACTTATCTACTGCCGATGTACATCATAGTGAAAATAAAGCTGAATCCCAATACCCCACTTAGATGCAACCTACACCTGAGCTTTATGCATGTTAACGTGCAAACATGCATATACTAAAGCTTGTAGCAAGCACGCGTACATATACAATGACAATGGCTCACTGTTAATCATCTTGTTTGTCATTCGTAAGTAGAGGCTCACTGTTTTTTTATGCGCAGGTTTCCAAAGAAAGAAATACTCAATGCCATTGGATGGTTTCCAATATAATGTGCCAGTCTCTACATTCATAGTACATCACTGTGTTTTACCTTGAACTAAGATTATTTCCATTGTGGTGATTATTTATTTATTCCTTTATTGCTTAGGTTAGCTCTAACCATTTTTCAGCCTCCTTTTCGGCTCTTTTTTAACTATGTATGTACTCCTACCTTGCCAATGATGTACCTATTGTTGTGTGTAATTTAATGTGAGGCGCTGCACTCATCCGTTCTAGCACTATCGAGATGGAGGCCAACACCATGGATGGTTGGAGCTGCGACTATATTTGTCCAAGAGACGGCAATGTTCGTAGTCATGGTTCTAGTAACTGTTATGATCTCCATATCTTAACTGTTTGTGAAGACGGAAATGCAAGTAATGTTCTTCTTAGATGCTCTTGCCCTTTTGATTCGTACATTGCTAATCTGATCACTGATCTCTCACCACTTTGATTAATAAAAATTGTTGGATTACCCACATGAACTCTTGCTGTCACAGTTCGTAAATTGCTGAATTTCCCATTATGTCGCTTGCACTGTTCCATATGAGCAGTGTCTATTGTGATTTTAACCCGTCAAGTAAGTAGGTACTATGTTATTAGTGGCTTGCTTATAGGCCACAACCACATCTGTTTATTTTTCTCTGAGTCTGTTTATGTTTATTATGTGACTTGAAGTAGTATATTGAGTTGGAAGGGAATACTTTCAGGTCAAAACTTTTCTTTGTAATAGTCGCAATCTAGCCGGGCAACTAATGTTTCGGAAGTAATGACACTTTGTAAGAAGTAATGTTTTTTGTTTGTTGTGCAACCCGTCACTATTTGCATCATGTCTATGCATTGTGTATTAACAGTTCATTTTGTTATTTTCTTTTTAGATTCAAAAGATATATGGACGATTATATGGGTGCGTGGAAAGTATACTGCAATGATATGATGATGTTACAATTCACGATGATGACGGTGATGTTTCGGCTCATGATGGTGAAGATGATGTTCCTGCTCATGATGATGACGGCGACGTCTGTTTTCAGTTTTAGTTATGATGGCTGTTTTAAGTTCTAGTTAAGTTATAGGGATGTTGTTCCTATTGGATGATGTTCCTCGGTTAAGTTTTAGTTAAGTTGTAGGGGTGTTGATAGATAATGTCAGTATAACTTTTGCTGTCAAGAGAATATTTAGATTATGCATCACATTTGGATGTTATTCCTCTTGTAATATCAACTATTGTAATCCTACGATTTTTCTCAATATATAATTTCTTCCTCTCGTGACTATATTTTGTCTTTTGACTATGTGGAGCATTAATTTAATTGCTGGCAATATAAAAAATATTATTTGCATTTAATATGTAAAACACCCGAAGCGTTGCAAATTCTTTGTTGCTAAGAAATTAGATTTTAATTCTTGTACATTGACCACCAACGTATATGAGCGTTGTAAAAGTCGGTTTATGTGTTGCATTCTTGGAACGAATCCTTTTACAAACGGAAGTATAACCTTGCATTATGCGCTAGCAACACAGGATAAGGCAACACATCCCAAACCGTAGGTAAAGACCCTAGCAACGCATATATGGACTTTTAGATACGAAAAAATGCGTTGCTATAGGTGGGGTCCTGTTGTAGTGTTGTAGGAAATCTGGAGGTATTGGTGGTTGTATGCTCGCACTTTCTGTATGGAGCTGGGAGCGATTACCGGTTGGACGACCGAAGACCGTGAAGTACGAGGATTGGGACGACAATGACAACCCACTACGGCTGCTCACTTGGGCTTACAAGTGGGATGTGATAAATGAGACGACGGATGATCCCCCTGTCATGTACAAGTTGTACACAAGCGAGGTGGACATGATTGCGGCTGAGCATGTAACTCGACATTGTATAAGTGATTCTCATGCTTCTATCATAACTCGAAATCAATTTTTCATTCTATGCTGTGTTGCAGGTGGAATGGGAGCCATATGGAAGAGGGAATAGTTTTGGTAACCCTAGAGAGTTCGTGCTGAAACCGATGTGCACTAGGGATAGGGATCTTTGGCATATGTGGTGCCTACTCATATGCAACTGGGGGTTGAGCTTCACCTGCCACATCGGGTGTACCGCCAGTTTGGTTTGTTCCAGCCACACCCACCGGAGTGGGAGGTCACGGACAAGTTGCTACACTTGTAAGATATAATTAACCTTGAGCACTTAGCAGCTTCTCAGCGGTTTCGATGGTGCTAATATTCTGTTTCTAACTTGCAGGTTGGATAGGATAAAGCAGCGGAAGGTCAAGGGTTGGGACAGGCATCACAAGAAGTATATCATACAGTTCACGCTTAGTGTGGAGCAAGCTAAGGTTGGAAAGCAAGCCCAGCTTCGTGAGCACTGCCAACAAGGTGCCCTTGTATTGTCCGGTCAAGAACATGCATCAATGGCAATGACCGGCCTACTGTGTTCGAAAGCCCTCACGCATTGCTTGAACGCCTAGAATGCACAGCCAAATACTCAGACTTTTCTTCCATCATGAACCGTTGTTTTTCCCCATGAGGCTTGACCACATGAACCTTGCCCGGCTTTTTGGCGGCCATGGATAACAACAGCCTAGGGATTCAGATGTATGCTTCCTCCCAACTACCATACAACATCTTAAATGCGGCTTGCTTCGCCTTCCATGCCTTGCCGTATTTCACCTTGTAATGAAAGATGGCTTTCACAAGGTCAATGACATATTGGATGCTCATTGTTGGAAGTGTGGATATTGAGTTGGAGAGCCTATAAGCGATGATCTTGGACATGAGTTGTCTGTGGTCTTGGGACACAACCTTGCCATCCACCCTTTTGCCTTGGCACATGTGAGTTGGCACACAACTCATTACGTGCCAAGTGGGACCTCCTTTCCATGGTCTTGCACGTACAATCCACGTACATTCCTCATCTTCACATGCACATGCAACCGTGTAGGGCACATTGGCGTTCGAGTTCACCACCTTGTGTGGACGATAATGCGTAACCAAGTAGTTGTCGAGACACATCTTCAATTCCAAAAAGGTTTTGAACTTAGACCCTTTAGCAATCCCATTCTTGTCGTCTTCCAAATCACGGTGAGATCTTGGCCTAACCCCAAGAGATATACATTGGCCACCATCTACCACGGCTTCATCCGCGAGACTAACATCCTTGAACAATGTAGTCCGATGATCTCGCCCGAATACCTTCTCGAAAGCTTCGGCCTCCTTCACCGTGAACCCTCCTCATCAACTTGTTCATCGAGACCTTCTTCATCCGAATCCGATGCATAGCCACGGGAATAAGGGGTGGAATGGTCCATTGTCTCTTGCAAATGATATTTGTCTAGATCACTCACATTGTTTTCATGGATATCAACTTGATTGTCATCGTCCGCATACTCATCATTCTCCTCTTGCAAAGCTTCATTTTAGTTGTTTGGAAACAGGCTCAGTGTTAGCCTCACTTGTTGGGTCAAAAGAGGTTCAACAATTTCATCTCGGTTCAAGGGTGGGAGGCTACTAGCAACCAAAGGGGAGGGGTTCTGGTTCAAGTCCAAATGCAAACTTGAATCAACCTTCTTCGTTGCAAATAACTCAAGGGCCTTGTCTAGTGATTCGGCCACTGTCTCCTTGTATGCAACCCAACGTTGCTCCGAGTTGACACGCATTGTCTTCCAACGGATGTGCATTCCAAAACCAACATTATGCCTTCCCTCAAACTCAACGATATCACTAGGGTCCATCCAATTCAAATTTTTCCTCACTTGTTGCAAGAGCTCCGCATAGCTAGGACTATTATCAAACACCATGTCAAGCTCATCTGGGTCCGGTTCAATATTACCTTTCAAGAAGGCGTCTTTGTCCCCATGATTAACAAACACACATGTTCTTCCCATCCCTATAAGCATTCAAACAACACAACATAACATTCTTCCATGAGTACTAATCCAAGGATTAACACGGAATACAGACCCTAACATATATATGAAACAACAACCCTAACCCTAATCCTAACCCTTGCCCCAACATAACAACACCCATAACCTTAACCCTAACATACTAATAAGCCTAGCCCTAGAACCAACATAAGAACACCTATAAGAATAACCCTAACATATTAACAAGCCTAATCATAGGAAATTGGCAAACAAACATCTCACATCTCCATGCAAATCTCTAGATCCATACAAAACTAGGGTTTCCCCAAACTAGCAACTTGTTAACATTATTTGGATCAAAACAAGGGGATCAGAGAAGATTACCTTGAAGGAAGGTTTGAGTTCAAAATCCACGGACAAAATCTTCAAATTTGGAAAATTTGGGGAAGGATTTGAGAGGGGGAGAGAGGGGAGAGAGGGGGCAAATCTCGGGTGGGGATGCTTTGGGAGTTGGGGTGTGTGTGGTGGGAGGGGGGAGGGGGGCCAACCAGCCAACTAGTAACAGACAGTGCAGCACCTAAGGGCTAACGCCCTAGAGCTAGGCACTACACCATAGGGTGGGGTACCTGCGTGTCGGGCGCCACTCAAAAAGATCAGCCGAGTAAAATAGTTTTAGGGGTAGTTCATTTCTTGAATTGATTGCGTCCACATGTCAAAATTGTCAAATTTGCCGCCTTCCCACACACACCTCTGACAGCACTGGCTTTGGCCTGTACCTGTGATCCATGTGATGTGAGGGTGATAAAGAAGGGACTTTCATGAAGGGAAAGGAGGGAGGATTTATAGGAGGAGTATAAAACATGGCCAGTCTTTTGGGACGCGGAGTTTTTGCTTCCGGCCTAATTTGCATCCGCGCTAAAAAAATCAAAACAAACACTAAAGAATTTCAAAAAATGCAAAAAAATATGTGGTAGATAATTTGATGCGTGAGGTCTGGTTCAAATGTTAACTCATTTGGACATCTAAGCAGCTCTTGACAAAAAAGACAAAATCAGGGTCTGTAAAAAAGTTTACTGTTCACACACGGTTTTGGTCATATTTGTCATTTTTGCCGAGAGCTGCTCAGATGTTCAAATGAGTTGAAATTTGGAGTGGACTTCATGCATAAAATTATCTACCACACATAAAAATGGTTTTTTTAAAAAAAATTAGTATTTGTTTTGATTTTTTTCTGAGAGGGAGCAGATGAGCCGGGGCACCTAGTTGGATTTTTGAGTCTTTTGATGTTTCTTTACCCTTCGTTGCTTCTTTTTGTTTCGTTCATGTTTGATCTCCCGTATAGACAAACATGATTTCTCTTTTGATTTCTAGTGTTTGCTACTAAAGAAACATCTATGGTTAAGGCCAACCCCACCGCACAATTCTAAATGGACGTCTGTTTTATTTGAATTTTGTTCGTTTGAGGGTGCCAATGAGATCGTGCCTGTCCGAATTTGGATTTGCATCGACCGAGCATGTAACATAGCAAACTCATCCCAAATATTGTCTGGCTCGGTCATTTCTTCAAACACATGAAGGGCCGCTCACCAGGCCAACAGCGGACCACCCGCGCGCCGTGCTCGCCCACCAGCGACACACCACACGCGGGTCACAGCTCGACCGCCCACTGCTCTCCATGCTCTCGCCCCATCTCACGCGCGTCGCCGCTCGACCGGCCGCCGCTTGCCGTGCAGCCCGCCGCGCTCACTGCTCGCCGCCCGTAGGAGCCCGCACACGCACACGGCGACAACAGATAGCTAGCTAGCCCGCACGCGGAACGCGCACACGGCCGCAGCGGCTAGCTAGCGAGCAAGCCCGCCGGCATGCACGCATGCTTGCATGCCTGAAGCTAGCTAGCTAGCGCGCAGGCACGCACGCTCACCTGTCAGATCCGCGTCGGCCGCACTCGCACACACCACATGCTCTCGTCGCGGCGCCTTGCTTGGCCGCCGCGCCCCACTCGTCGCCGTCACCTTGCCACGTCCGCTCGCTCGCCCTACCTCGTGATTTGCGTGTCCCC
>NC_041386.1:227700345-227732571 GCF_002162155.2 Triticum dicoccoides
TCCGCCGCCGCCACTCGCGCTTGCCTGCGGCCGCGCGCGCTCGCTTCCGCGTCTTCGTCCCCGCGTGCCTTCTGCCACCGCGCCCGCTCGCAGTTTCCCGCGCACCCCACACCCCCGTCTGTGCCTGCTCGCCGGCCGCAGCGGCGGGGCCTCAACGACGGTGAGGCGAGGCCGGCTGGCGGGACCGCCACCGCGCCACATGCTCCTCGGCGCCCGGATGTTCTGCCGTGGTGCGTGTGTGTGGTGGGCCAGGGAGAGAAAAGGAGAGAGAGGGGTGGGTGGGTGTGTGTGGGCCAATGACAGGTGGACCAGGGTCACATGCAAAAGGACACGACCCGGACGAGGACGACGCAAAGAGCGTCCACTTGTGTCCATTTCAAACGCAAAACCAGCCCAACTTTGGTCCCAAGATGGGGCAAAGCGGACAAAAAGCGAACATTTTTTTAGGATAGGGTCGCGCGCTGGGTCGTCTGGTATGTCCATTTTACCCCAAACGGACATACCCGGACAGAATGGGGTCGCGCGGTGGAGTTGGCCCAATAGTTATTTTTTTATGACAAACTTCATGTGCAACGCCATGTTACACGTTATCACATGCACACAATGGTACCATGTTTCACTATATTAGATCATCTGTCGCGTCATTTGCGCAAAGAGCAAATTTAGCTAAGAAATAGGTAAGCTATGGCGGCTGTGCACTGGATTTGTTTTATGAATTATCCCCAAATGGCATTATCAAGAAATGCAACCAAAAGGGTGGATGAACAATTTGTAGAAGTCCTTTTTCAAAATCATCCACAAAATAGGATGCCAATGACTATTGTCATGTTGTGCCATTTCTCACTCATCCTTTTCTAGGGTAGCTGGTTAAGATCCTAGACTTGTCCCTTCTCCGCATCCAGCCACTCAAGACCACTCACCGCACCCTAGTGTGTGCATCAAGTAATGACTGTGGATGGTGTGAACAGGACGGTACAACCCGCCGGGCACAAGCGTACGCATTGGGTGGACGTCACACCTGCAATGTTATAGGATGTGACGATCAGCAAGGCTCTCCCCGCCGCATGTGCATTCATAAGTCGCTTCGCTTCCTATCACTTGAAGACCAATTGCAACCACAAAGCAAAGCAACAATGTGGCCGGATGTGCTCCAACCACAATGTTAGCCTATGTGACGATATGCCGAATGAACATTACGCTGTGGCATACCATCTAGCAGTATCCTGTACTAGGGGGTACTCAGCACGTCGGCTGCTACTTATGGGTCGGGCCAAGGACCCCTAGACCATCGAAGAATGGGACATGTTTACTCTCACACCCACAATGCGGCAATATCTCCCACGTGTCGGGGCACAACTTAGAGGCATAGACGCATGGTAGGTTTGTCGCAATAGGGGTAATCTTCACACAATCCCATGTACTGAATAAGAAAGGGATAAAGAGTTGGCTTACAATCGCCACTTCACACAAATACAAGTTAACATACACCATCTAGAGTATAATCAAGGTCTGACTACGGAACCAAAATAAAAGAAGACAACCCCAAATGCTAGATCCCCGATCGTCCCAACTGGGCTCCACTACTGATCATCCGGAAAAGACACATAACAACGACCAAGATCTTCATCGAGCTCCCACTTGAGCTCGGTTGCGTCACCTGCACTGGTATCAACGACACCTGCAACTGTTTGGAAGTATCTGTGAGTCACGAGGACTCAGCAATCTCACACCCACAAGATCAAGACTATTTAAGCTTATGGGTGGGAGAAGGTAGTGAGGTGGAGCTGCATCAAGCACAAAGCATATATGGTGGCTAACATACGCAAATAAGAGCGAGAAGAGAAGCAACACAACGATCGAGAACCTAGAAGTGATCAAGAAGTGATCCTGAAACTACTTACGTTCAAGCATAACACAAGAACCGTGTTCACTTCCCGGACTCCGCCGAAAAGAGACCATCACGGCCACACACGCGGTTAATGTATTTTAATTAAATTAAGTGTCAAGTTCTCTACAACCGGATACTAACAAATTCTCATCTGCCACATAACCGCGGGCACGGCTCTCGAAATTTTAAACCCTGCAGGGGTGTCCCAACTTAGCCCATCACAAGCTCTCATAGTCAACGAAGGATATTCCTTCTCCCGGGAAGACCCGATCAGTCTCAGAATCCCGGTTACAAGACATTTCACAATGGTAAAACAAGACCAGCAAAGCCGCCCGATGTGCCGACAAATCCCGATAGGAGTCGCTCGTATCTTGTTCTCAGGGCAACACCGGATGAGACATCCTACGAGTAAAACCAACCCTCAAGTTTCCCCGAGGTGGCCCCGCAGTCTACTCGGTTCGGACCAACACTCAGAGGAGCACTGGCCCGGGGGATTTAAAAGAAATATGACCCTCGGTCTCGTGAAAACCCAAGGGAAGGTTATAGGTTGTTAGGAAAATGTAAAACCAAGGTTGGGCCTTGCTGGAGGAGTTTTATTCAAAGCGAACTGTCAAGGGGTTCCCATAACACCCAACCGCGTAAGGAACGCAAAATCAAGGAACATAACACCGGTATGATGGAAAGGGCAGCAAGAGTGGAACAAAACACCGGGCATAAGGCCAAGCCTTCCACCCTTTACCAAGTACATAGATGCATTAATTAAATAAGATATATTGTGATATCCCAACATGTCCATGTTCCAACATGGAACAAACTTCAGCTTCACCTTCAACTAGCAACGCTATAAGAGGGGATGAGCAAAAACGGTAACATAGCCAAACAACGGTTTGCTAGGAAGGTGGGTTAGAGGCTTGACATGGCAATATGGGAGGCATGATATATCAAGTGGTAGGTAGAGCGACATAGCGATAGAATGAACAACTAGCAAGCAAAGATAGAAGTGATTTCGAGGGTATGGTCATCTTGCCTGAGATCCCGCAAGGAAGAAGAACGCGTCCATGAAGAAGACAAACGAACGTAGTCGAACGGATCTTCACAACTTCTGAACGAAACCGAAACTAACGAGAGAAGCAAACCGGAAAGAAGCAAGCAGCAAAGTAGACAACCATCACACAAACATGGCATGATGCACAATCAAGTATGATGCATGTCCGGTTTAATTATGCATGGCATGGCAAAGTGCACAAACAACACTACAAGTTAAATGGAGCTCAATATGCATCGGGATGCATATTGGTAAAACTCCACATCAAATATTTAGTTCTCTCTCGTTTAGGTTCTCAACAAAATTAAACGTTGGTTAACATGGCAAGAGGTGAAACATGAGTAAAATACACAACTAGGCATTTTAAATGAGGCAGAAAACATCAAACAACAATTCCGGTAAATCCTCATGTGCATTAGCAATTTAATGCAACAACAATTTGAACATTTTAAAAGTTGTTATCATGATGTGTATGACGTGCAAGTTTTATGCAAGTTTTATGAAAATGTTGATAAGAGCATGTTATGAAGCATTTGTCATCATGGAGGAAACTAAAGGGGTGCCACGGCAATGAATCCGAAAATGATGTCATGGCAACATATCGGTTCCGATAGCTCATGGAGATGCCGGCGCGAAGGAAGTGTGGCGGGAGCGTGCAAAAGATGGTGGGGTGATCCCGGTTACCGGGTTCCCATGGATCGATGATGGTGCCAAGCAAGGGAAACAACTAACGTTCACGGGAGGATACAACATCCAAACATGCATCTCATACAACACATCACAAGCATTCGTTCATGGGCGGTCGTCTCGGCGGTTATACCGTGGAAGCGTCCATTTTCGGAGCGGATTGGGTTCGATAGTAGCGGAAGTAGTGGTTCACGTTCGTTCAGAGAGGTACTTGATGACTCCAACATCTTCGGGGTGACGGTAGTGGTACATACGACGTCGGGGTGCTTGTCGGTCCGGTCTTGACAGAATAGTTGTACACGTTATCGGGTACTTGTCGCATCACCGGGCATATTCGTACATGTTCAGTGGGGAACTTGGCATATCCATGTACTTGGCGTTCTGGTGTGGTACTTGGCGAATCCAACACATAGGGGTACACTTGTTGAAGCGGAACTTGACAAAATCCATATGGAGGTAGCCGTCCGTGGTCGTGCTCATGTTGACGTGCAACACGATGGTCTTGGCAACATCAAAACTGCTAGTGGCATGCCACAGCCAAGGTAGTGCAACAAGACACCGATGAAAGGGGAGAATCGGGCGCCCGACGACTGTGGCAGTGGCTTGCCAGCGGAGTTCAAGGGTGCTGGTCGCGGGGAAGGAGAGGCCAACGCGGAGCTCCTGCGATGAATGTGAGGCGGATCCACCGGGAACGACGCGGGGCAGCGGAACTTGGACGATGAGGCGACTGGTGGTGGAGCTTGGGCGGGCGGCAGGCATCACGGAAGGAACAGGGGAGAGGCGGAGGCGAGCTCGGCGGCCTGGACGTGCCGGTCGGAGCGGCGGCGGGGCCATCGGGTGGCGCAGGGACGAAGCAGCAGGGCGGCACCGGTACCAAACGGCGAGGGCGAGGGGGATCCAGCGGGGCTCCCAGCGAGAAGGACGAACGTGGAGGAGGAGACCCGGGCGCGGGGCTGACGGAGGAGGAGGTCAGGCGTAGAGGGAGAGCAGGAGATCGAGCGCTTGGCTTTCCCCTGGCAGTGCGATCGGGAGGAGGACGAGGGAGGCTGGCGGCGCTATGGGAGAGAACGACAGGAGAGCGTCGGGGGCCTAGGGTTAGACGGGGGCTCTGGGCCTAGGTGGGATAGTGGGGAAGCAGGCCGGCCTGGCGCTGAGGCCCAAGTGGCCAGTCGGGCTTCTCTCTCTCCCTCATATTTCTTTAGCAGAATAGAAAATAAAGAGAGGAAAAGAAAGAGAGGGTTAGGAAAAGATTTTGGGCATGGGGATAATTTTCCCGAACACACAAAAATATGCTTGTTCCGAGAAAATAGAAAAGGCGAAGATTGAAAGATGTAAAATTCAAACTCATTTGAATTTAATTCAAATGGGTTTGAACTAGGACTTGGTTTTAGAAGTGTCCAAAAATGTTGAGAATTTAGGTGGAGCTCCGGAAAATGAAGAAAGGATATACGGCAAAGTTAGAGGCCAAGAGTTGTGACAACAAAGGCATTGGGATTTTTGCAAGTGTGTTATGGTGAATTCCAAAATAAAGGAATATTTAATATAGCCCCCTAATATTGGGAGGATATGTTATAAAGAGGATCACCATGTGAATTCCCTCGGTTTAAATAGACCAACGATCTATGCAATTTATTTAGGTGAGTTTTAGTTAGCTTTGAGAAAATGATGGCAAGATGACAGATGGACTGCAAAATATGCAAAGAGGAATGCAACAAGCAAAACAAATCACATGATGAAACTCGGAAAACAAGGAAGGCAACTGAAGCTCCGGTCTTGGGGCATCACAACACTCCACCACTACGAGAGGATCTCGTCCCGAGATCTAGGATTGCACCGGAGAGAAGCGAAAGAGGAAGGAGAAGAGGTACAACTAAGTTTCTTCTTCGACAAATGAGTGAAACCACGAACCTTGAGAGGTTGAAAAGTTGAAAGAAAGAACACAACGGAGTTGAACACAATTGAGAGCACTGCGGTAGAAAATAGAAACAAGGAACACCATGTGAACCTTAGATATTGCAAAGCTATGAAGGATGAGTAAGATGAACAAGAAGGAATTGAAACCACTCTGGTTGAAATGAGTTAAACAAGGAACAAGGAAGAACAAATTCGAGCAGCACTTTGGTTAAAACAAGATAGAGAAGGAATAAGAATGCTATAATTTGTACAGCACTCCGACTGTAAATGGAAGGAATTGAACATGAACTTGACAAGATGAGAGGATACTTGATGAAATCAACAACACACTACCTCCGGAACTATTGAAAAATTGGCACAAGGGGTAAGAAAGATTTCAGACAACACTCCAGTTGAGAAGGGGGGCAAAACTTGATAAGATAAAAAGAACTTGAGCAGAGGACACAACACTCCGATTAAATGGGTAAGCACGAAAAGAACATGGTCCTCACAATTCAAGATGATGAGTGAAGAGATCAACATCACAAAGCCTCCGGGAGAAAGAATATAAGATCGATCATTGGAATAAGAATGGAGAAGAAAAAGCCAACTTCTGCCACAAATGATCTTGGAAGCACTCTTCCAAGAAGGTTAAAACAGAGTTGTTGAAAAAACCAACGACGAAACGAATAAACTTCTAGTGGGCTTATGGAAAACATCCCAAAACTTGGGGTGAAATTCTGCCACTAACGAAAACAATGATTGATTGATATCAACAAGGAGATGAGAAACTTATTTCACCGGAAGGATGAATGAAGAACTTGGGTCATTTATAAGCACCATAAATAGCAACAATCCTTAGGGAAAGCTTTAGGTGAAATATAACCCAAGATAACTCCAATGAGGAGATTGATTGGTTGAGAAGAGCACATGCTCGAATACATTGATGGGTTTAACTATCTCATTCTTGACAACTGTTGAATCATGACACACGAAGGGAAATTGTCAAGAGTGACATAACACCACCTCGAAAGATAAAGTAGAACAAATTGCATTTCGGAATGCAAGATGAAGAATGCTTGAACTCCTCAAAACAAGACATGTGTTGAACACCATGTTTATTTGAGAGTATAGCTTCGCAGATCATAACTTCAATAGAAATCTTAAAGAACGAATGAAGAATGAAAGAAATCCTTGATGAGCCACCATGTTGAGCCTCCATGAAGAACTCCAGTAATAAAAGAATTATCAAACGAAAGGAAAGAGAAGTTAAAAACACAAGGTGAAACCTTGCAATGATTTAGCTGGAGCTTTGCGACAATATAACTGAGAGAGCTTGGAACTCCGGGAAAAAATATGAAGCACTTGAACCGAGAATTTCTTCCTCATGAACAAACTCCGGAAGAAGGAATTGAACACTTGGATGAAACAAGAATAAGAATTACATTATGCGTATCCTTCATCAATTAAATTGATGACACACAATGGATTTGGCATACTACTCATTCTCATTGGAAAGGATTAAGATAGATATAGCGCAAACTTGAGAAGGTCTTCAACGAACCACCGGAAGGATTGAAAATGAAAGTAGCAAAGGAACAATTCATCGGGAAGAATTGGTAAATGAAAGATGATACTTGAGGGAATTTGATACAAGAGAACGAAGAGATGACGAGCTGATTAGAGAATACCCGAATGAAGCACTGGTAAGATTTGGAGAATGAGAGCTAAAAGCTGAGAACGAATAAACCCAAAATGATGGTCTTCGGAGAATCAAACTGAAAAGACTCCTGAATTACTCCGGATGGGTGAAACAAATTCTCACAATCGAAAACAATTATGAGAGGATGGCATGAAGCTTCAACCACACATCTCTAAGAGAATGGATACGATTTGGAGGAAAAACTCTTCTTCGGTCTTCAAATGTTGAGAATGACGATGAGAAACACCACCATGAATTGTTGGGGCACTCCGGAATGAAAATTAGAAAGGTTGAACCGACGATCAAAGAATTTGAAAGATGTTTGGAGAAAGACATTTGACTGATGACAAATCATTCTTACGTCAAACTTAGAAATGAATTTGAGAATAACTCCGGGAAAATTAGAAGAGTTAGGTAAGTGATGTCTACTACATAACCTTCTTCTTGTAGACGTTGTTGGGCCTCCAAGTGCAGAGGTTTGTAGGACAGTAGCAAATTTCCCTCAAGTGGATGACCTAAGGTTTATCAATCCATAGGAGGCGTAGGATGAAGATGGTCTCTCTCGAGCAACCCTGCAACCAAGTAACAAAGAGTCTCTTGTGTCCCCAACACACCCAATACAATGGTAAATTGTATAGGTGCACTAGTTCGGCGAAGAGATGGTGACACAAGTGCAATATGGATGGTAAATAAAGGCTTTTGTAATCTGAAATTATAAAAACAGCAAGGTAACTAATGGTAAAAGTGAGCATAAACGGTATTGCAGTGCTAGGAAACAAGGCCTAGGGTTCATACTTTCACTAGTGTAAGTCCTCTCAACAATACTAACATTATTGGATCATAAAACTATCCCTCAACATGCAACAAAGAGTCACTCCAAAGTCACTAATAGCAGAGAACGAACGAAGAAATTATGGTAGGGTACGAAACCACCTCAAAGTTATTCTTTCCAATCAATTCGTTGGGCCATTCCTATAAGTGTCACAAACAGCCCTAGAGTTCGTACTATAATAACACCTTAAGACACAAATCAACCAAAACCCTAATGTCACCTAGATACTCCAATGTCACCTCAAGTATCCGTGGGTATGATTATATGATATGCGTGACACAATCTCAGATTCATCTAGTCAACCAACACAAAGGACCTCAAAGAGTGCCCCAAAGTTTCTACCGGAGAATCACGATGAAAACGTGTGCCAACCCCTATGCATAGGTTCATGGGCGGAACCCGCAAGTTGATCACCAAAACATACATCAAGTGAATCACGTGATATCCCATTGTCACCACAGATCTCCACGGCAAGACATACATCAAGTGTTCTCAAATCTTTAAAGACTCAATCCGATAATATAACTTCAAAGGGGAAATTCAATTCATTAGAAGAGAGAAGTGGGGGAGGAGAAACATAAGATCCAACTATAATAGCAAAGCTCGCGATACATCAAGATCATATCACCTCAAGAACACGAGAGAGAGAGAGATCAAACACATAGCTACTGGTACATACCCTCAGCCCCGAGGGAGAACTACTCCCTCCTCGTCATGGAGAGCACTGGATGATGAAGATGGCCACCGGAGAGGGATTTCCCCCTCCGGCAGGGTGCCGAAACGGGTCTAGATTGGCTTTCGGTGGCTACGGAGGCTTCTGGCAGCGGAACTCCCGATCTATTGTCTGTTCTAGAAGTTTTAGGTTACATAGGTATATATGGGTGCAGGAAGTACGTCGGAGGAGCCACGGGGGCCCACGAGGCAGGGGGCACGCCCCCCATCCTCGTGAGCACCTCCCGTATCTCCTAACGTGGAGTCCAAGTCTATCTGGTGGCTTTCGTTCCAAAAATAACTTCTCTAGTTGATTTCGTTCTGTTTCGACTCCGTTTGATATTCCTTTTCTTCGAAACACTGAAATAGGCATAAAACAGCAAATCTGGGCTGGGCCTCTGGTTAATAGGTTAGTCCCAAAAGTAACATAAAAGTGGATAATAAAGCCCAATATTGCCCAAAACAGTAAATAATATAGCATGGAGCAATAAAAAATTATAGATACGTTGGAGACGTATCAAGCATCCCCAAGCTTAATTCCTGCTCGTCCTCGAGTAGGTAAATGATAAAAAAGAATTTTTGATGCGGAGTGCTACTTGGCATAATTTCAATGTAATTCTTCTTAATTGTGGTATGAATATTCAGATCCATAAGATTCAAGACAAAAGTTTAATATTGACATAAAAACAATAATACTTCAAGCATACTAACTAAGCAATCATGTCTTCTCAAAATAACATGGCCAAAGAAAGTTATCCCTGCAAAATCATATAGTCTGGCTATGCTCCATCTTCACCACACAAAATATTTAAATCATGCACAACCCCGATGACAAGCCAAGCAATTGTTTCATACTTTTGATGTTCTCAAACTTTTTCAACCTTCACGCAATATATGAGCGTGAGCCATGGACATAGCACTATAGGTGGAATAGAATGGTGGTTGTGGAGAAGACAAAAAGGAGAAGATAGTCTCACATCAACTAGGCGTATCAATGGGCTATGGAGATGCCCATCAGTAGATATCAATGTGAGTGAGTAGGGATTGCCATGCAACAGATGCACTAGAGCTATAAATGTATGAAAGCTCAACAAAAGAAACTAGTGGGTGTGCATCCAACTTGCTTGCTCACGAAGACCTAGGACACTTGAGGAGGCCCATTGTTGGAATATACAAGCCAAGTTCTATAATGAAAAATTCCCACTAGTATATGAAAGTGACAACATAGGAGACTCTCTATCATAAAGATCATGGTGCTACTTTGAAGCACAAGTGTGGTAAAAGGATAGTAGCATTGCCCCTTATTATTTTTTTATTTGGCCTTTCTTTTTTATGGCCTTTCTCTTCTTTTTTATTTGGCCTTTCTCTTTTTTTGGGACAATGCTCTATTGAATGATGATCATCACACTTCTATTTATTTACAACTCAATGATTACAACTCGATACTAGAACAAAGTATGACTCTATATGAATGCCTCCGGCGGTGTACCGGGATGTGCAATGATGCATGAGTGACATGTATGAAAGAATTATGAACGGTGGCTTTGCCACAAATACGATGTCGACTACATGATCATGCAAAGAAATATGACAATGATGGAGTGTGTCATAATATGGAATGGTGGAAAGTTGCATGGAAATATATCTCAGAATGGCTATGGAAATGCCATAATAGGTAGGTATGGTGGCTGTTTTGAGGAAGGTATATGGTGGGTTTATGGTACCGGTGAAAGTTGCGCGGTACTAGAGAGGCTATCAATGGTGGAAGGATGAGAGTGCGTATAATCCATGGACTCAACATTAGTCATAAAGAACTCATATACTTATTGCAAAAATCTATTAGTTATCGAAACAAAGTACTACACGCATGCTCCTAGGGGGATAGATTGGTAGGAAAAGACCATCGCTCATCCCCGACCACCACTCATAAGGAAGACAATCAATAAATAAATCATGCTCCGACTTCATCACATAACGGTTCACCATACGTGCATGCAACGGGAATCACAAACTTCAACACAAGTATTTCTCAAATTCATAAGCACTCAACTAGCATGACTCTAATATCACCATCTCCATATCTCAAAACAATTATCAAGTATCAAACTTCTCATAGTATTCAACACACTCATAAGAGAATTTTATTATTCTTGAATACCTAGCATATTAAGATTTTAAGCAAATTACCATGCTATTAAGACTCTCAAAATAATATAAGTGAAGCATGAGAGTTCATCTATTTCTTCAAAATAAAACTACCACCATGCGCTAAAAGGATATAAGTGAAGCACTAGAGCAACAACAAACTACTCCGAAAGATATAAGTGAAGATCAATGAGTAGTCGAATAATTATGCAACTATGTGAAGACTCTCTAACATTTAATAATTTCAGATATTGGTATTTTATTCAAACAGCAAGCAAAGCAAAATAAAATGACACTCTAAGAATGGCAAACATCATGTGAAGAAGCAAAAACTTAGGATCAACCGAAACTAACCGATAGTTGTTGAATAAGAAAGGTGGGATGCCAACCGGGGCATCCCCAAGCTTAGATGCTTGAGACTTCTTGAAATATTATCTTGGGGTGCCTTGGGCATCCCCAAACTTGAGCTTTTGTGTCTCCTTAATTCCTCTCATATCATGGTCTCCCTAAATCTCAAAAGCTTCATCCACACAAAACTCAACAAGGACTCGTGAGATAAGTTAGTATAAACCATTGCCAAAACCTTATCATACTCTACTGTAGCAAATCACTAAAATTATTATTCAACATTGCATACTAAATGCCTCTGAATATTTAATAGTCCTATCCTCAAATAGAATCATTAAAGAAGCAAACATATGCAAACAATGCAAACAAAACAGCAATCTGCCTAAACAGGATAGTCTGTAAAGAATGCTGCAACATCCATACTTCCCTAGCTCCAAAAATTATGAAATAAAATTCCCACTGTATTAAATTTATCAGATCTTAATATGCAAAAGGTTTCAGCATTTTATCACATTCTGACTTTTCTAGGGAATTATTGCAACAGCGGTAAACTTTCTGTTTTCGAACAGCAACATGTATACTTGTAACGTAGGCATAAAAGGTTATCGATGCCACTTCTATTGAAATAAAAGATGAAAAACATTGTTCTAAATAACAGCAATCAAATCCTAACAAAATAAATTGACGCTCCAAGCTTACCACATATCATGTGGTAAATAAAAATATAGCTCCAAGTAAAGTTACCGATGAACGAAGACGAAAGAGGGGATGCCTTCCGGGGCATCCCCAAGCTTAGGCTTTTGGCTATCCTTGAATATTACCTTGGGGTGCCTCGGGCATCCCCAGGCTTAGGCTCTTGCCACTCCTTGTTCCATAGTCCATCGAATCCTTACCCAAAACTTGAAAACTTCACAACACAAAACTTAACAGAAAACTCGTAAGCTCCGTTAGTATAAGAAAATAAATCACCACTTCAAGGTACTGTAATGAACTCATTATTTATTTATATTGGTGTTAAACCTACTGTATTCCAACTTCTCTATGGTTTATAAACTATTTTACTAGCCATAGATTCATCAAAATAAGTAAACAACACATGAAAAACAGAATCTGTCAAAAACAGAACAGTCTGTAGTAATCTGAATAAAACGTATACTTCTGGAACTCATAAAATTCTCAAATAAATTTCTGGACCTGAGGAATTTATCTATTAATCATATGCAAAAATAATTAACTAAATAACACTCTCCAAATAAAAATGGAAGCAATTCTCGTGAGCGCTAACGTTTCTGTTTTTTTACAGCATGATCAACAAAACTTTTCCCAAGTCTTCCCAAAGGTTCTACTTGGCACAAACACTAATTAAAAGCATAAAACCACATATAAACAGAGGCTAGATGAATTATTTATTACTTAAAAGGAGCAAAAAGCAAGGAACAAAAATAAAGTTAGGTTGCCTCCCAACAAGCGCTATCGTTTAACACCCCTAGCTAGGCATGATGATTTAAATGATGCTCACATAAAAGATAAGAATTGTAACATAAAGAGAGCATCATGAAGAATATGACTAGCACATTTAAGTCTAACATGCTTCCTATGCATAGGGATTTTGTGAACAAACAACTTATGGGAACAATAATCAACTTGCATAGGAAGGTAAAACAAGCATAACTTCAAAATTTTAAGCACATAGAGAGGAAACTTGATATTATTGCAATTCCTACAAGCATATGTTCCTCTCTCATAATAATTTTTAGTAGCATCATGAATGAATTCAACAATATAACCAGCACCTAAAGAATTCTTTTCATGATCTACTAGTGTAAGTGCATCTAGTGCCACCCCTAGTTGGTTTTGGAGTATTGACGACAAACCTAGTTGAGGGACTAATGTGTTTGTGAGAATTACAGGATAACATAGGTAGAAGTCCCTCATTGATTCGGTTTTCCTACCAGAGATGACCCCTAAAAATGTATGAAGACATTGATGTCAAAGGTGGTATATGAAGATATTCTCATTGAAGACTATGACAAGAGAAGACACCGCATGAAGCCTATGGAGCTCGAAGACTCAGATCTTTCGTAGTTCTTTTTCTTCTTTATTGAGTCATAGGAACCACCATACTATTAAGTGGGGTCCAAGAGAACCAGTCAGAATGACTGAAGTGATGCTTAACCAAAACCTATGTCTTCGAGTGAAGACTATGAGAGCGAATCTTGTCCAGAGTCGGACAAGTCAGCTTTGCTTGTAGCCCAAGTAAAGTTGCCGTGTGTGTTTGAAATCTGACTGTTGGAACACGTGTCAATTCCTTAGTGACCCAGGGTCATTTCGGACAAATCGGGTCGGGTTGCCTAGTGTCTATAAATAGCCCACCCCCCTACAACCATAAACGATTGGCTGCTCAGAGTTAGAGTACGGCTTTTGTCGTTTGAGAGCAACCCACCTCGAAGCCTTTGAGAGAGAATTCCTTGCGAGGATAAAGCTCTAACCACCCAGAGCCAAAGAGTGTTAGGCATCACTTAAGTCTTCTTGTTTGTGTGATCTGAAGACTTATTACACTTGAGGACTGTGAATCCTCCAGCCGGTTAGGCGTCATGTTCTGAGCATCCAAGAGTCATTGTGGATCGCCGGTGAACGAAGTTTGTGAAGGTTTGGGAGTCTACCTTGAAGACTTACCAGAGTGATTGGGCGAGGTCTGTGTGACCTTAGCTCAAGGGGAATACGGTGAGGACTGGGTGTCCTGAGCTGCGTGTTCAGGACTGGGTGTCCGAGACTGTGTGTCCTTAGGTTTAAATACCTAGCCGCCCTAACCAGATGTACAGTTGTCACAGCAACTGGAACTGGTCCAACAAATCATTGTCTTCAACGAGTCACTGGTTTCATCCTTCCCTTCCCTTTACTTACTGTTGGTCCTTGTGAAGTCATCGTATGATTGCACTATCATTTGTCTTCACTGAGTGACTGCTTGTTCTGATTGGCTTCTTAATATCTTCCTACCTGATCCTCACTACCTAGCTGCTATTAGTCATTGTGCTTTCACTTCATTGAATACTTGACTATGGTTTGCCTAATGTAGTCTACCTTCCGCTTCATGGTAATAGGTTTATTTCTATCGTTTGTCTTCGAAACTTCCATGTTTTGAAGACTTTCATAAAAATTGCCTATTCACCCCCCCCTCTAGTCGATATAACGCACTTTCAATTGGTATCAGAGCAAGGTACTCCCTTGTTCTGTGTGATTCGGTTTAACCACCTAGAGTTTTAGCTATGTCGACTACAGGGATAATTAAAGTCTCTGCTGCGTGCCCCGTCTTCGATGGAACTGAATATCCCTACTAGAAGAATAAGATGCGCATGCATCTTGAAGCCATTGATGTCGACCTATGGTATGTCATCAAGAACAACGTTCCCAAGGCTGGAGAAGGTGTCATTGCTGCTGACGTCAAGAAGTTTGCTCAACTGGACTCTACTGCCAAGAATATCATCTGTGGTCATCTTACCAAAGGACAGTATGGCCGTGTGAGTGCTTTGGAAACATCTAAGCTAGTCTGGGACTGGCTCTCCAAGGTTAACGAAGGCGTCTCAACCCAGAGAGATCAGAGAATCAGTGTCCTTCGCAACCTCTTCAACCGCTTCAAGATAAATGACAATGAGAATGTCTAGCTCACATTTGTTCGACTCACTGACATCACAAATCAGCTTCAAGCTCTCGGCGCCACTGAGATCACCAAGCATGAAGTCGTCAAGACACTCCTGAGATCACTTGACAGCTCGTTTGACACCCTAACCCTGATGATTCAAGAACGTCTGGACTTCAAGACACTCGATCCGTTTGACATACTTGAGAGGCTCAACACACACGAGTTTCAGCTTTCTGAGAAAAGAGACATCTACGGTCCCAACTATGGGCGAACTCGTGCCTTGAAGGCAAAAGCTGTCTCCACATCTGAAGAAGAATCTGACAGGAGTTCTGATGATCCTGAAGACATTGGAAAGGAGCTCGCTATGCTTGTGAAGAAGTTCCAAAAATTCACGAAGAAGAAAGGCTTCAGAAAGTCTTCATGATCAAGCTCAAGGAATGATGAAGCTTCTGCTCATGACTACAAGAAAAGATCATGCCACAAGTGGAAGAAACCTGGCCACTACATCTCTGAGTGTCTGCAGTGGGACAATGAGAACAACAAGAAGAAGAAGAGCAAGGAGTATGACTCCGATGACAAGAAGAAGAAGAAATACTAAAAGTCTTCTTCCAAGTCTTCCTCCAAGTCTTCATCACACAAGAAGAGCTCGTCTGGCAGGGCACGTGCATTTGTTGGCAAGGAAATGGATTCAGAGGAGGAGTCCGCTTCTGAGGAGGCGGAGGTTGAGTCTGAGGAGGAATCCGATTCTGGCATTGCGAGTCTGGCTACAGCATATGTTGCCAAGTCCATCTTCAATACTGAAGACAATGACTCCATCACCGACACCGATGCAAATGACAAGGACTACTCCGCTCCTACCTACTGCTTCATGGCACACGGTGCCAAGGTAAACACACGCACTACTCACTATCAAACATCTAGTGATGATGACTCTGATTATGGTTCCAAACCCAGCTACAAAACACTCGCTAAAATTGCAACTGAACAACAAAAAACCATGGAACACATTCAAAAACTGTTAGACAAAAGCGATGATCTGTTAGACGCTGAAATGACTCGATCTCAGTCCTTAATTGAAGACATAAAAAATCTTCACGTTAAGTATGAGGAACTTGAAAGTCGTCATGAAACGCTCTCAACAGCTCATGAAAGGCTTTCCTATGATTATCTTCAAAGGAAGCAAGATCTTGAGAAATTGAGAGCGGCTCATGAAGATCTTCAAAAAGAAAACGAGTTGCTTCGCGCCAAACAGATCAGTTCAGCTCAGGAAGGATTTGAACCACCATGTCGTAAATGCATTGAGCGTGATAATGCTACTTCTGTTGCTGAATGTTCTACTGCTGTTACTGTTGCAATATCTTCAACTGTTGATGTGGGAACTAACCCCTCTGCTGAGGATACCACTGCTATTGCTGATGAGAATGCTAGGTTGAAGACATTGCTTGAAACAGGGATGTACAAAAGTCTCAAAGGGCATCAGACACTATGTGATGTCCTCAAAAGGCAGATCCTGAACCGAAACCCTAGGAAAGAGGGTGTTGGGTTCGAAAGGAAAATGAATGCTGATGGCTCTTACTGGAAACCTGAGCAGTACCCCAAAACCACATGGGCTGCTGCAAAGGAACCTTCAGCAGATCCATCCACTCTATCTGGCTTCACTTGTGCTAACCCCATTGTTATTGATGAATCCTTTGATGCAAACTACAAACTGTTTAAGAATCAGAATGGTGAAGTGTTTGCCAGGTATATTGGTACTAACTGCAGGAATGGACCGCCTATGAAGAAGATCTGGGTGCCGAAAAGGTGTTTGGAGAATCTTCTTGTGAATGTCATCATGACACCACAGGTGAAGAAGACAAACCCCAAACCACAGTCTTCATACGGTCCAAAGGCTTCATACAGACATAGGACTCACCCGAGTGGCACTAACGCAAATGTTTTGCAGGGAAGCCATACTCATGCCTATGAATATGAGTGCGGTTCATCAAACCGCCATGTTCATAAGACCAAGAACTATTCTGCTTATTCTTATGAGTACTATTGTCCTCCTGCAAGACTTTTTGCTAGGGCTCCAAAGCCAAAGTTCTCAGATGCTGCACTTAGACTTATTGCTTCTAAGCCACCCTTGAAGATGTGGGTGGCTAAGAAAGCTTAACTCTCTTTTGCAGGGAAGGGCCTCCAACAGAAAACCAAAATCGTCTGATGCTATTGCTGGGGACCTTAAACATCTTGTAGGGTGCAAGATCAAATGCCCAAATGGTCTTATTATGTACTTCGTTCCTAAATCGCTTGCTACTCGCCCTATCAGTCCTAATCTCGATCTAAGCTTTCATAACCCACTGGTTCGTCAAATGTTTTTGCTTCACAATTCTCTTCGTGAAGCCTATCCCCCTAACTGCACTGTAGGGTATGACACCATCTGCTTCAGAATGGATTATTGATAGTGGGTGTACCAATCACATGACTGGCAAAAGAAGCCTTCTTATGGACTCAACCTTACGTCCATCCGACAAGAGTCACATCACATTTGCTGACACTGGTAAAAGTAAGGTATTTGGTCTAGGTAGAGTTGCAATCTCAAAGGATCAACACATGGATAAAGTCATGCTTGTTGAATCCCTTGGTTTCAACTTAATGTCTTTCTCAATGCTTTGTGATTTAAACATGATCGTGATGTTTGGAAAATATCGTTGCCTTGTTCTAATGGAATCTGACAAGTCTCTAGTGTTTGAAGGGTATCGGAAAGATGATTTGTACGTGGTAGATTTCTCAGCAGGACCACAGCTTGCCGTATGTCTTCTAGCAAAAGCTTCAGAATGCTGGCTCTAGCATTGGAGGCTAGGGCATGCTGGCATGAGGAACCTCCACACCCTTGCAAAGAAGAAGCATGTCATAGGCATTGAGGGCGTCAAGTTCAAGAAAGATCACTTATGCGGTGCCTGTGAAGCAGGAAAGATGACGAGGGCCAAGCATCCCTTGAAGACAATCATGACAACAACTCGACCCTTTGAACTGCTCCACATGGATCTCTTCGGTCCCACTCATTACTCAACTCTTACTACTATTGCTTTTCTCTATGGCTTTGTCATTGTTGATGATTATTCTAGATATACTTGGGTGCACATAATCCTCTACAAGACTGAAGTGCAAGATGTCTTCAGACGCTTCGCCAATCGAGCAATGAACAACTATGGCGCCAAGATAAAGCATATCAGAAGTGACAATGGCACTGAATTCAAGAACACTGGCCTTGATACATATCTTGATACTTCGGGCATCACACATGAATTCTCAGCTCCGTACACGCCACAGTAGAATGGCATCGTCGAACGCAAGAACAGAACACTCATTGAGATGGCCGAACGATGCTAGATGAATACAAGACTCCAAGAAAATTCTGGCCTGAAGCCATTGATACTGCATGCCATACAATCAACCGTGTTTATCTTCATAAGCTTCTGAATAAGACATCTTATGAGCTCCTTACTGGCAAGAAGCCAAATGTCAGTTACTTCAGAGTATTTGGCACCAGGTGCTGGATCAAGGGTCCACATCACACTTCAAAATTTGCACCAAAAGCACATGAGGGTTTTATGCTTGGATATGGAAAGGATTCGCACTCCTACAGAGTCTTCAATCTCTTTCATTATAAAGTGGTTGAAACAGTGGATGTGCGGTTCGATGAGACTAACGGTTCACAAAGAGAGCACCTGCCAAATGTGCTAGATGAAGTTCCATCCAGTGAATCAATCAAACTTATGGGAACTGGAGAATACATACCCTCTGAAGCTCAACCTGAAGAGGAACTTATCATCTCTGCACCTGATCAACCTGAAGACAATGCTCAGCCTAAAGACAATCCTTCTAATAATGACAATGATCAGCAAGAGCAAAATCTTCGCCCTGTACATCCTCGTGTTGCCAATGAAGTGCAGATTGAGAGAATAATTGATAGCATCAATGCACCCGATCCGCTCACTCGTTCAAGGGCAACACAGCTAGCAAATTTCTATGGGCACTTCGCATTCGTCTCAATAACAGAACCCAAGAAAGTTGAAGAAGCCTTCATGGAACCTGAATGGATTCAAGCTATGCAAGAAGAGCTTCAACAGTTTGAGTTGAATAATGTATGGGAACTGGTTAAGCGTCCTGATCCTCGGAAGCACAATATAATAGGCACCAAATGGATATACCGCAACAAGCAAGATGAGCATGGTCAAGTTGTCAGAAACAAAGCTCGTCTCGTTGCTCAAGGATATACTCAAGTGGAAGGGATTGACTTCGATGAAACATTTGCTCCTGTGGCTCAACTTGAAGCCATACGCATACTGCTGGCCTATGCAAATCATCATAACATACTTCTATATCAAATGGATGTGAAGAGCGCGTTTCTCAATGGCAAGATTGAAGAAGAAGTGTATGTTGCACAACTGCCTGGCTTTGAAGATCCAAAACATCCTGACATGGTATACAAGCTCAACAAGGCACTGTATGGCCTCAAACAAGCCCCTCGGGCTTGGTATGGCACACTCAAATACTTCCTGAAGAGCAAAGGCTTCACACCTGGCTCCCTCGACCCCACTCTCTTCACGAAGACATATGATGGTGAACTGTTTGTGTGCCAAATATATGTGGATGACATTATCTTTGGCTGCACCAATCAGAAATACAGTGAAGAGTTTGGATATATGATGCAAGAGCAATATCAGATGTCCATGATGTGAGAGCTGAAGTTCTTCCTCGGTCTTCAAATACGACAGCAACGCAACGGCATCTTCATATCTCAAGAGAAGTATTTAAAGATTGCCTGAAGAAGTTCGGTATGCAAGACTGCAAAGGCTTCACAACGCCAATGCCAACCAAACATCATCTGGGTCCCGACGACAATGGTAAAGAGTTTGATCAAAAGGTATATCGCTCCATGATTGGTTCTTTACTTTATCTATGTGCATCTAGGCCAGATATTATGCTTAGTGTTTGCATGTGTGCTCGATTCCAAGTGGCACCAAAGGAATCACATCACTTAGCTGTGAAGCGAATTCTTCGATATTTGGCTCACACCCCAACTCTAGGATTATGGTATCCAAAGGGCTCAAAGTTTGATCTGGTTGGATTCTCGGATGCTGATTATGCTGGTGACAAGGTGGATCGCAAGTCTACATCAGGCACATGTCATTTTCTGGGACGATCACTTGTATGTTGGTCTTCAAAGAAGCAGAACTATGTATCTCTCTCCACTGCCGAATCTGAATACATTGTTGCTGGATCTTGCTACGCTCAGCTTCTGTGGATGAAGCAAACACTCAAAGACTATGGCATTCATCTGAAGCAAGTGCCACTCTATTGCGACAACGAAAGCGCCATCAAGATTGCCAACAACCCAGTTCAGCACTCAAAGACAAAGCACATTGAGATTCGTCATCACTTTCTCAGAGATCATGTTGTGAAGGAAGACATTGATATCATACATGTCAACATTGAAGAGCAATTGGCAGATATCTTCACCAAGCCCTTGGATGAGAAGAGATTTTGCAAGTTACGGTGTGAGCTAAATATCTTGGAATCCTCAAATGTCCTGTGATCAGGCACACATCCTAACACTTATGCATATTGATCACTTAGATGTGCAACACACGAAGTAAAGTATATCTTCAATCAATGAAGACATACATTCTAAGTGTGAATACAGTAATGTGGAATTTGACTTCGGAGCGCCACGATAATTGTGCGCTGTGTCTGGGTCTAATACTTCCTATACGGTGGGTAACGCCACCACCAAATGTTCTGTTCGAAGTGTTTCACTCATGGCATTACATTTGCTATGTCTTCACATTTGGTTTGGCTTGAATCTCACCATGTCTTCATGATTATCTTCACTAAGTTGATTATATATATATATACTAGTGTTCTGTCCTCTACAGCATTCACTTATAGCTACGTCTTCTTGTTGAATCTTTTGAACTAAGTGAATGTGATCGGACCCTAACCTCTCTATGCTTTCTATCTCAAACTCTATCTCTCCAAATCATATGCATTCTTTTGAAACTGTCAAATGTCTTCTCTGCGTCCTTGTCAGTAGAAGATACAGAGACAAACATTAAGTCTGCTCTCAATGCTAATTCCTTCACCTGAAACCCGGAGAAGTGGGAACGACCACCCGACAATCCAGGCGTGCGTGGGACGTGGAACAACCTTCGATTTGCTGCATGATGGCCACGTGTTCCTCAGATGTGAATCGCCAGGGGCACCTGTGTAATAACACTAAGCCTCCCCTGTCCCTATAAATACGCGCCACACCACAGTCATTATCTCTTCTTTCACTCTCGCACGAACCCTAGCGCCACCGCTAGCCCTCGACGACGCCGGCGATGAAGCGTTTAGCTGCCGCAACCTCTCCGATGTCGTCTTCACGCCGACCGCGGACATCGTCTTCTCCGCCGTCGCCGTAGGTGTCCTCCATCTCCAAGTTAGGGCACGGACGATCGGACTGCTCGGCCTCCTCTTCCACTCCGTCTAGCAGTTCTTCGTGTGGTAAATAAAACTTCTTTTTTACGGCCCCTTTGATCCTATAGATTCGTCACTTTCTACCACAAGCAGTTTCTGTTCACACAAGTTGGATCTATTTCATACTGCATCTCATAATATGCCTAGTATATTCACTTATGCTTCACAAAGTAGTTAGATTCCTCACTTGTACTGATCCATGGATTCGTACAAATCTGGAACCAACTCCTTATCTATGAGTGAATGTCTTCGCACGATGAGGTCAATGTCTTCTAAACTGATTTATCTTCAAAATCTTCTGAGAATGCATAGGACCTCTTCCCCTTCCCTCGCACCTTAATGATGTCACAGGTACATGTCCGTGGGAGAATCCCTTGGTTCTCATAGTCTGCATTCATTTGCAGAATTCTTACAGTATCACATAAATTCTCCCGAAGCCAGTTCCTATTTGTCTAGCAAGCGAAAGCCTTTGAAGCCTTTGAACGTATTGAAGCCATTCAGTTTAAAGTTCATGGCTTCAGAGAAATCAGCAAGGAAGGGTGGCAGAAAGCATCAAGGAGAAACATCAAGAGATCTACCCGATGACCTCTCAAAGTTGTACAAGACAAATCCTGAAGAGGATTATAATCAGCGCAAGACACGAATCCAATGGATTCAACGATATTGGGCAGAACAGTGGTTCAAGTACAGATTTGTGACAAAGGAATATGCTGAAAAGAATGCCATCAAGCGACCATGGGGAGACATCCTCTACAAAAATCTTCAACCCAGGTCCAGAGATGAAGCCATTGAACAAGGCTTCTATCCCTGCATGGTCCGTGGACCACAGCCTGCGGATGTTGACCCATCTTCACTGCTATGGTGTCGCGACGACAATCTGTTCAAGCGCAACTTCCAGTTTGCCCAGAATTCGTCAAAGCAGAACAAGAAGTCTTTGGGATTAGACTTCAACCCTGGTCCCTCTACTCCCCGTGCCGATGGCACCCGCAAAGCTGAACCCAATCTTCTTGGGCCCTTCTACAACTTGGAAGGTCTCATCACTCATTTCGTGGTTCAAGGGACAACCGTGAATGAGCCTGCAGATGACGCTGAATCAGATGAAGCGCCTGCAACACCGAAGCCAAAGAAGTTGAAGCAGCCTAAAGCTTCAAAGCCTGCCTCTGCACCAAAACTCTCACGGGTGAAGCCACTGGCTACTGCACCTCCTGAAGACAGTGTGCAGTCTGAAGATTTGTCATGCATCTCCAAGCCCCAGAAAGTCAACATGCCTCTGCCACACACCAGCCAAGAACTGACAGCTGCTGCTATTCTACGCAACGATGCCATCGATCTGTCCAGTGATGAAGATCTTGCAGATGACGCTCTTGAGCAACTGATCAAGAGCAAAGAAGAAGCAGAAATCTTCAATGATCTGCCTCTCTTTTACGTGGCAATCATTCACAACTTCATTGATGAGTGGTTTGACACGCCCAACCTCAGCTTCGAAGATCTGCAATTTCCAATTGGCCTCAGTGTCGCCTTCCATGGCGCCATTGCTTCAGAGCTAACTCTAGCTCAGGGCATCGTCGAACAGAAGCAAAAGACTGACTTTGAGAAAGCTTAGTTCAAGAAGCATACGGCCAAGCTCAGCGTGCAAGAGGTGAAAAACTTCAAGATTATGCTGCACGAGCTCAAAGAAGCCTTTCTCAAGAAACATGCAGAAGCTCAGGGTTCTCGTGAGCGCATGAAGAGCCTGGCTGACAAGTGTGTGCAAGGCTACAACGAGGCTGAGAAGCGCAAGGCCCTTGGGCGTCCGGGCATTGATCCCAGGATGGCTGCTAAGCAGAAGAAGAAGCCCACTGTGGCTGAACCCAATGCACCAAGGCAGGAAGCAGATCCCATTGTCTTCCCAACTAGCAGGACTGGCTCGTAGCCAAAGGCCAGGTCAACCGCTTCAGAACTGAAGAAGACGAGGACTGCTGAGGCTGAAGCCAGAAAGAGGAAACATTCTGAAGCCTCTGATGCCGCTCCCTCCAAGAAGAAGCGGAAGACCAAGAAGGAACGGGCTGCTACCACAGAGCCCTTAATTGTTGAACCCATCTCCATGGTTCGTCTTGACGCTGAACGTCAAGAGCGCCAACTGACTGTCCATGAGCCTGCTTCCACAGAGGCTCATGAAGCTGAAGACTTTCCAGCTGCTGATCCCACCGCTGCTGAAGACATTGGTCACCATGACCATGTTGAAGATGATGCACTTCTTCCTCAGATCGAGCACCAACAGGTATCATCGCCTATGCTTACGCACAACGAACTCATCAGCATTGGTCGTCCTCTGAAGCCAATTGCTGAGGATGCATCATGGGCTGATCACCCACAAGCACAAGAGGAAGATGACTTTGAGTCCCAGCCAACTCCAACTCCACAGGCATCGCCAGTGTTACGCAGGCTTCGCAAAGGACCAAGGCCTCCGGTCTCCGAGTCTGAAGCTAAAGCTGCTGAAGACATTCCGGCTGCATCAGCCGATGAAGAAGAAACCCCAAGAGTTGCTACACCCCCGTCTCACCAAGAAGTTGTTCTCGAGGAGAACATGACTGTGACCGACCCTCCAGTTCATCAAGTGGAGGTTGAGAATCTTGAGGCTGCCATCACCAAAACAAATGAAGCCACTGACGCTGTCATGGCTGAAGCAAATGTGGAGCCTTCACCAACCCAAGCACCAGAAGTCAGCGAAGCCAATGATGCTACTGCTTCTAGTCCTGCGCCTGCTGCTGGTCCTCAGTTTGACTATCATGTTGAGCACATGCCTCAGGTACAGAAGCCAATCCCAAGATTGCCTAGGTTTCCAGGTCCTGCATCTGCACCTGGATCCTTCAATGTCAACGGCTTCAAAGCAGACAACACTTTCTTCAATAGCTCCAAGAACCCCTACTCAAGGGAAAGAATATCTTCTGATCGGTTCTGGAGCTATCCGTAGTGAAGCTATTACTCCTGCATCCTGTACAATCAAGGTCGCATCTTTCCACATAAGCGTCTTGACACCGAAGCAATAGCTGGTCTGCCCTGTCTGGAAGAAGCTCTGGATTGCTTCAAAGAGGTTGGATTGTTGCCATTTGTCACCGACCAAGAGCACTGGAATGAAGAGTTGCTGCTCCAATTATATGCCACACTTCACATCCGTGGGTACAACAGAGATCCGAAGACTTGGGTCCTGGAGTGGATGATAGGAAATGTTCACCATGAAGCCAAAGCCTTTGATATCATTGAGCTCACTGGTCTGCCCACTCCTGGCGATCTCTACGAACCTGGCTGTCAGCTTCACAGTGAAGCTATGGAGAGCATCTTTCAAAAGCCTGAACCAAACATGAGTCAGATGCTCAGTATGATGAAGCCCTTGCCACAAGATGTTGCATATCCTAAGGAGTTCTTCATTGAAGACCTTGAGTATCTGCCAAGGACTATTTATCACATCATAAGGCGAACTCTCTGGCCCATCAAAGGACATTCTCCACATGCCAAGCTGGAAGGTGCAATAAGACTTTGGTCTTCTATATTCTTCATGGCAAATGCTTCAATGCACAGGACTTCTTCATCCGCCAACTTGCTGCATCAGGCTCTGATCTTTTTGGCTTGAAGTTCTATGCTCCATGGATAATGCGGCTGATTAAACCCCACTCCGCTATCTCATATCAGCCATCTTCTCGCAATCATCGGATCTTTCTGCCTGATGTGGATATGTCCGTTGAAGCCATTTATCCTGAGCCTGCCAAGGAGCCTCTTAGTCTTCAGAATGCGGAGCATCAAAGTTTCTCTCAGAACATTGAAGGAGTTGAAGCAGTCACTCGTGTTTATCCTTTGGCTGGAACTACACGTGCACTTCATCGTGCCCTTACTGAAGCCACCGAAAGCACTATTGCCCAACGACCCAAGAAGCGATCTCGTGTTCTCAATGACCGAGAGCTTCTGGTGACTCTTCATCAGAAACAGGATAGGCATCATGACTGGCTGAAGCGCCAAATGCAAAGCCTTTTGGTGGATGTTAACCGCATTCGCAATCTTGCCACCAAGAATGCCTTTGTTGCCCATCAAACCTCTCGACGCACATGGAAAGGGCTGACGCTTATGTGCTCTGAAGATGATCTTCACGAGGATGGTTTCTCTGAACGCTTCAAGTTTGACTCCACACCTCCTCGAAGGGCAGTGCTGCGACGAACTCCATCTCTTGAAGACTCTGAGTTCTCTTCCTCTGCGGCAACTATGAATGCCAGAGTGATCGAGGACGAAGACGATGCTACTTCACCACCCCTCCTTCAGCATGCTTCGACACTGCTCCAAGTTCTTCTGCACCGCCGAACACCACCGACAACCCTACTGCTTCACCTACTCTTCATGGGAACGAGTAGATGCTCTATGTCTTCAAACCTTTTTGGTCCTTACTGACATAAGGGGGAGAAGCATATGAGTTTGATAGTCTTCAAACGGGTCCACATGGGTGGTTGCTTTATATTTTGCCTCATGTTTACAACTCTCATTTTGATACATTTGGTTCTTTGAGTTGTAACACTTAAACTCGATGGTCGTCTACTACTTATTTGCTACTTTGTGATGCGATGATAAATTCCGCATGTGCGACGATAAATTCCGCACTTAGATCATTTTGCAGACGTCCATTTTCCATTATGCATGTCATTATCTTCACATACCTTCACATGCATAATGAATTTTCATCATAAGTTGAAGAGGATCTCCATGAGTACAACCTGCCATGTGCATTTGCATTCCAAAAGCAAATTACTTATATGCACATCTTCAAGGGGAACCCTTGCAACTTATGAAGACAATTCCTTATCCTTTACAATTTCACATATTATATTCCCCGTTGAAAACTTCAACTAGTTTGTCATCAATCACCAAAAAGGGGGAGATTGTAAGTGCATCTAGTGCCACCCCTAGTTGGTTTTGGAGTATTGACGACAAACCTAGTTGAGGGACTAATGTGTTTGTGAGAATTGCAGGATAACACAGGTAGAAGTCCCTCATTGATTCAGTTTTCCTACCAGAGATGACCCCTAAAAATGTATAAAGACATTGATGTCAAAGGTGGTATATGAAGATATTCTCATTGAAGACTATGACAAGAGAAGACATCGCATGAAGCCTATGGAGCTCGAAGACTCAGATCTTTCGTAGTTCTTTTTCTTCTTTATTGAGTCATAGGAACCACCATACTGTTAAGTAGGGTCCAAGAGAACCAGTCAGAATGACTGAAGTGATGCTTAACCAAAACCTATGTCTTCGAGTGAAGACTATGAGAGCGAATCTTGTCCAAAGTCGGACAAGTCAGCTTTGCTTGTAGCCCAAGTAAAGTTGCCGTGTGTGTTTGAAATCTGACCGTTGGAACACGTGTCAGTTCCTTAGTGACCTAGGGTCATTTCGGACAAATCAGGTCGGGTTGCCTAGTGGCTATAAATAGCCCACCCCCTACAACCATAAATGGTTGGCTGCTCAGAGTTAGAGTACGACTTTTGTCGTTTGAGAGCAACCCACCTCGAAGCCTTTGAGAGAGAATTCCTTGTGAGGATAAAGCCCTAACCACCCAGAGCCAAAGAGTGTTAGGCATCACTTAAGTCTTCTTGTCTGTGTGATCTGAAGACTTATTACACTTGAGGACTGTGAATCCTCCAGCCGGTTAGGCGTCACGTTCTGAGCATCCAAGAGTCATTGTGGATCGCCGGTGAATAAAGTCTGTGAAGGTTTGGGAGTCTACCTTGAAGACTTACCAGAGTGATTGGGCGAGGTCTGTGTGACCTTAGCTCAAGGGGAATACGGTGAGGACTGGGTGTCTTGAGCTGCGTGTTCAGGACTGGGTGTCCGGGACTGTGTGTCCTCAGGTTTAAATACCTAGCCGCCCTAACCAGACGTACAGTTGTCACAGCAACTGGAACTGGTCCAACAAATCATTGCCTTCAACGAGTCACTGGTTTCATCCTTCCCTTCCCTTTACTTACTGTTGGTCCTTGTGAAGTCATCGTATGATTGCACTATCTTTTGTCTTCACTGAGTGACTGCTTGTTCTGATTGGCTTCTTAATATCTTCCTACTTGATCCTCACTACCTAGCAGCTATTAGTCATTGTGCTTTCACTTCATTGAATACTTGACTATGGTTTGCCTAGTGTAGTCTACCTTCCGCTGCATGGTAATAGGTTTATTTCTATCGTTTGTCTTCGAAACTTCCATGTTTTGAAGACTTTCATAAAAATTGCCTATTCACCCCCCCTCTAGTCGATATAACGCACTTTCAACTAGCATAGAAAATTTACTAATCTCCACATAAGCAAAATTCTTCTCATGAATAATAGTGGGAGCAAACTCAACAAAATAACTATCATGTGATTGAAAATTAAAATCAAGATGACAAGTTTCATGGTTATCATTATTCTTTAAAGCATACGTGTCATCACAATAATCATCATAGATAGGAGGCATTCTTTCATCATAATAAATTTGCTCATCAAAACTTTGGGGACAAAAAATATCATCTTCATCAAACATAGCTTCCCCAAGCTTGTGGCTTTGCATATCATTAGCATCATGGATATTCAAGGAATTCGTACTAACAACATTGCAATCATGCTCATCATTCAAATATTTAGTGCCAAACATTTTTATAGATTTTTATTCTAGCACTTGAGCACAATTATCCTTTCCATCATACTCACGAAAGATATTAAAAAGGTGAAGCGTATGAGACAAACTCAATTCCATTTTTTTACAGTTTTCTTTTATAAACTAAACTAGTAATAAAACAAGAAATTAAAAGACTCGATTGCAAGATCTAAAGATATACCTTCAAGCGCTAACCTCCCCGGCAACGGCGCCAGAAAAGAGCTTGATGTCTACTACACAACCTTCTTCTTGTAGACGTTGTTGGGCCTCCAAGTGTAGAGGTTTGTAGGACAATAGCAAATTTCCCTCAAGTGGATGACCTAAGGTTTATCAATCCGTAGGAGGCATAGGATGAAGATGGTCTCTCTCGAGCAACCCTGCAATCAAGTAACAAAGAGTCTCTTGTGTCCCCAACACACCCAATACAATGGTAAATTGTATAGGTGCACTAGTTCGACGAAGAGATGGTGACACAAGTGCAATATGGATGGTTGATAAAGGTTTTTGTAATCTGAAATTATAAAAACAGCAAGGTAACTAATGGTAAAAGTGAGCGTAAACGGTATTGCAATGCTAGGAAACAAGGCCTAGGGTTCATACTTTCACTAGTGTAAGTCCTCTCAACAATACTAACATTATTGGATCATAAAACTATCCCTCAACATGCAACAAAGAGTCACTCCAAAGTCACTAATAGTAGAGAACGAACGAAGAGATTATGGTAGGGTACGAAACCACCTCAAAGTTATTCTTTCCAATCAATCCGTTGGGCTATTCCTATAAGTGTCACAAACAGCCCTAGAGTTCGTACTAGAATAACACCTTAAGACACAAATCAACCAAAACCCTAATGTCACCTAGATACTCCAATGTCACCTCAAGTATCCGTGGGTATGATTATACGATATGCGTCACACAATCTCAGATTCATCTAGTCAACCAACACAAAGGACCTCAAAGAGTGCCCCAATGTTTCTACCGGAGAATCACGACGAAGACGTGTGCCAACCCCTATGCATAGGTTCATGGGCGGAACCCGCAAGTTGATCACCAAAACATACATCAAGTGAATCACGTGATATCCCATTGTCACCACAGATATCCACGGCAAGACATACATCAAGTGTTCTCAAATCTTTAAAGACTCAATCCAATAATATAACTTCAAAGGGGAAACTCAATTCATTACAAGAGAGAAGAGGGGGAGGAGAAACATAAGATCCAACTATAATAGCAAAGCTCGCGATACATCAAGATCGTATCACCTCAAGAACACAAGAGAGAGAGAGACCAAACACATAGCTACTGGTACATACCCTCAGCCCCGAGGGAGAACTACTCCCTCCTCGTCATGGAGAGCACCGGATGATGAAGATGGCCATCGGAGAGGGATTGCTCCCTACGGCAGGGTGCCGGAACGGGTCTAGATTGGCTTTCGGTGGCTACGGAGGCTTCTGGCAGCGGAACTCCCGATCTATAGTCTGTTCTAGAAGTTTTAGGTTACATAGGTATATATGGGTGCAGGAAGTACGTCGGAGGAGCCACGGGGGCCCCACAAGGCAGGGGGCGCGCCCCCGACCCTCGTGAGAACCTCCCGTATCTCCTGACGTGGAGTCCAAGTCTATCTGGTGGCTTTCGTTCCAAAAATAACTTCTCCAGTTGATTTCGTTCCGTTTCGACTCCGTCTGATATTCCTTTTCTTTGAAACACTAAAATAGGCATAAAACAACAAATCTGGGCTGGGCCTCCGTTTAATAGGTTAGTCCCAAAAGTAATATAAAAGTGGATAATAAAGCCCAATATTGCCCAAAATAGTAGATACTATAGCATGGAGCAATCAAAAATTATAGATATGTTGGAGACGTATCAGTAAGATCCTGGGAAAAGACCCGTGGGTTAGCACTCCGGAACAATTGAATGATGAGAAGTGAAAGAATAAGAGGTGCACCGGCATGAGAAAGCATTTGAACCAAGGAAAGGATATGATCAACAAGGCTTGACTTGAATCCACCGTAGAAGAAAGAGAATGAATAATGATGAACTTGAGGCTCCGTTAGTATCTTCCTGAGAATCACCGGTTACGAACATTGACGGAAAGAATGGAGAAACTTCGTGTGAATAAAATGGATAGTTGATTTGAATATCTCTGAGTCCTTGAAGAAAAAGGGTGGGAGGGCAGGAAAACAAAGGAAACTTGGGGACGGATGAAGCAAACACCATTGAGAAAACCTAGAGTTGATCTTGCGGACGTTGAAAACGATCGGATCCACTAGAAGCGGATCACACCGGTTGAGAAGAAATTGAGATGACAAACTCAATGATCAAGAAGGATTAGTATTCCCATAGAAATATGAGAACACCGTTTAGAAAAGGTATGGAACCAACACTTGACGTTGAAGCAACTCAAATACCACAACTAAAAAAAAACAAAGGATTGACTTGCAAAATAAGCCGGAACAAACATATGATAGACCCCATATCGTATCATGTGTCTGTTGCAAAGATATTCTAGGAGCTACTTGAATTCCCACTTATAAACTCTCGAAACTTTATGGTTATGCAATCAAGTGTTGGGGATACAGGGGAAGCATAATATCTCACCCAAAGTAACAATTCCTACATCCAGCTGTATCCATCCTTCAACACATAACCAAGAAACCTTCGGAAATTGTGTACCTCAACCTTTGAAAAGCATCCGCTATATGATTTATGGAAATACTCCCGAACTCCCGCCCCAGTACTAGGTGGCGTCGAGGTTATCTCACCAACAACTGCATTAAAGAGATTTTTGATGTTGGCGAACTCAGGTATTCCAGAACTGCAACGATAAAATTGTGACGACAATACCTCGGAGCTCAACTCCCCGGGACACAGCCACAACCCTAAATGTCAGGACGCACCAAGAACAATGTTCTCGTCACAAGACTATCGAAACAATTCCAAGATACCCGCATGATCCTAAAAAAATTCGTGAAATTTGAGGAGAGGAGAGTCAAAACTTCTATGTCAGGAGGCCTCACCAGAGCGACAAAGGGACAGAGGAGTAAAAAGAATCCTACTCTCCGATATATATAATCCTAAGACTCAAAACATTTTGGTCTAGACTCAACAATGTTAGCGATTCGATCAAGCAGGGGGCTCCTAAGTCGGGGATGGCTCTGATACCAACTTGTCACACCCACAATGCGGCTATATCTCCCATGTGTCGCTGCACGACTTAGAGGCATAGCCGCATGGTAGGTTTGTTGCAAGAGGGGTAATCTTCACACAATCCCATGTACTGAATAAGAAAGGGATAAAGAGTTGGCTTACAATCGCCACTTCACACAAATACAAGTTAACATACACCATCCATAGTACAATCAAGGACCGACTATGGAACCAAAATAAAAGAAGACAACCCCAAATGCTAGATCCCCGATCGTCCCAACTGGGCTCCACTACTGATCATCCGGAAAAGACACATAACAACGACCAAGATCTTCATCGAGCTCCCACTTGAGCTCGGTTGCGTCACCTGCACTGGTATCAACGACACCTGCAACTGTTTGGAAGTATCTGTGAGTCACGAGGACTCAGCAATCTCACACCCACAAGATCAAGACTATTTAAGCTTATGGGTGGGAGAAGGTAGTGAGGTGGAGCTGCATCAAGCACAAAGCATATATGGTGGCTAACATACGCAAATAAGAGCGAGAAGAGAAGCAACACAACGATCGAGAACCTAGAAGTGATCAAGAAGTGATCCTGAAACTACTTACGTTCAAGCATAACACAAGAACCGTGTTCACTTCCCGGACTCCGCCGAAAAGAGACCATCACGGCCACACACGCGGTTAATGTATTTTAATTAAATTAAGTGTCAAGTTCTCTACAACCGGATACTTACAAATTCCCATCTGCCACATAACCGCGGGCACGGCTCTCGAAAGTTTATACCCTGCAGGGGTGTCCCAACTTAGCCCATCACAAGCTCTCATGGTCAACGAAGGATATTCCTTCTCCCGGGAAGACCCGATCAGTCTCGGAATCCCGATTACAAGACATTTCGACAATGGTAAAAGAAGACCAGCAAAGCCGCCCGATGTGCCGACAAATCCCGATAGGAGTCGCACGTATCTTGTTCTCAGGGCAACACCGGATGAGACATCCTACGAGTAAAACCAACCCTCAAGTTTCCCCGAGGT
>NC_041386.1:227732858-227825037 GCF_002162155.2 Triticum dicoccoides
AACCCTCGGGCTCGCGAAAACCCAAGGGAAGGTTATATGTTGTTAGGCAAATGTAAAACCAAGGTTGGGCCTTGCTGGAGGAGTTTTATTCAAAGCGAACTATCAAGGGGTTCCCATAACACCCGACCACGTAAGGAACGCAAAATCAAGGAACATAACACCGGTATGATGGAAAGGGCGGCAAGAGTGGAACAAAACACCAGACATAAGGCCGAGCCTTCCACCCTTTACCTAGTATATAGATGCATTAATTAAATAAGATATATTGTGATATCCCAACATGTCCATGTTCCAACATGGAACAAACTTCAGCTTCACCTGCAACTAGCAACGCTATAAGAGGGGCTGAGCAAAAGCGGTAACATAGCCAAACAACGGTTTGCTAGGAAGGTGGGTTAGAGGCTTGACATGGCAATATGGGAGGCATGATATAACAAGTGGTAGGTAGCGCGACATAGCGATAGAACGAACAACTAGCAAGCAACGATAGAAATGTTTTCGATGGTATGGTCATCTTGCCTGAGATCCCGCAAGGAAGAAGAACGAGTCCATGAAGAAGACAAACGAACATAGTCGAACGGATCCTCACAACTCCGGAATGAAACCTAAGCTAATGAGAGAAGTAACCCGGAAATAAGCAAGCACCAAAGTAAACAACCATCACATAAACATGGCATGATGCACAATCAAGTATGATGCATGTCCGGTTTAATTATGCATGGCATGGCAAAGTGCACAAACAACACTACAAGTTAAATGGAGCTCAATATGCATCGGGATGCATATTGATAAAACTCCACATCAAATATTTAGTTCTCTCTCGTTTAGGTTCTCAACAAAATTAAATGTTGGATAACATGGCAAGAGGTGAAACATGAGTAAAATACACAAATAGGCATTTTAAATGAGGGCGGAAACATCAAACAACAATTCCGGTAAATCCTCATGTGCATTAGCAATTTAATGCAACAACAATTTGAACATTTTAAAAGTTTTTATCATGATGCAGATGACATGTGCAAGTTTTATGAAAATGTTGATAAGAGCATGTTATGAAGCATTTGTCATCGTGGAGGAAACGAAAGGGGTGCCACGGCAACGAATCCGAAAATGATGCCATGGCTACATATCGGTTCCGGTAGCTCATGGAGATACCGGTGCAAAGGAAGTGTGGCGGGAGCATGCAAAAGATGGTGGGGTGATCCCGGTTACCGGGTTCCCACAGGTCGACGACGGTGCCAAGCGAGGGAAACAACTAACGTTCATGGGAGGATACAAAATCCAAACATGCATCTCATACAACACATCACAAGCATTAGTTCACGGGCGGTCGTCTCGGTGGTTATACCTTCGAAGCATTCATTTTCAGAGCGGATTGGGTTCGATAGTAGTGGAAGTAGTGGTTCACGTTCGTTCAGAGAGGTACTTGATGACTCCAACGTCTTCGAGGTGACAGTAGTGGTACACACGACGTCGGGGTGCTTGTCGGTCTGGTCTTGACAGAGTAGTTGTACACGTTATCGGGGTACTTGTCGCATCACGGGCGTATTCGTACATGTTCGGAGGGGAACTTGGCATATCCATGTACTTGGCGTTCCGGTGCGGTACTTGGAGAATCCAACACATAGGGGTACACTTGTTGAAGCGGAACTTGACGAAATCCATATGGAGGTAGCCGTCCATGGTCGTGCTCATGTTGACGTGCAACACGATGGTCTTGGCAACATCAAAACTGCCAGCGGCATGCCACAACCAAGGTAGTGCAACAAGACACCGATGAAAGGGGAGAATCGGGCGCCCGACGACTGTGGCGGTGGCTTGCCAGCGGAGTTCAAGGGTGCTGGTCACGGGGAAGGAGAGGCCAACACGGAGCTCCTATGACGAACTTGAGGCGGATCCACCGGGAAAGGCGTAGGGCAGTGGAACCTGGACGATGAGGCGACCGGTGGTGGAGCTTGGGCGGGCGGCAGGCATCACGGAAGGAACAGGGGAAAGGCGGAGGCGAGCTCGGTGGCCTGGACATGCCGGTCGAAGCGGCGGCGGGGTCACCGGGTGGCGCGAGGACGAAGCAGCAGGGCGGCGCCGGTGTCAAATGGCGAGGGCGGGGGGGATCCAGCGGGTCTCCCAGCGAGAAGGACGAACGTGGAGGAGGAGACCCGGGCGCAGGGCTGACGGAGGAGGAGGTCGGGCATAGAGAGGGAGAGCAGGAGATTGAGCTCTCGGCTTTCCCCTGGCAGTGCGATCGGGAGGAGGACGAGGGAGGCTGGCGGCGCTGTGGGAGAGAATGACATGAGAGCGTCGGGGGCCTAGGGTTAGACGGGGGTGCTGGGCCTAGGTGGGATAGTGGGCAAGCAGGCCGGCCTGGCTCTGAGGCCCAAGTGGCGAGCCGGGCTTCTCTCTCTCCCTCATATTTCTTTAGAAGAAAAGAAAATAAAGAGAGGAAAAGAATGAGAGGTTTAGGAAAAGATTTTGGGCATGGGGATAATTTTCCCGAACACACAAAAATATGCTTGTCCCGAGAAAATAGAAAATGCGAAGATTGAAAGATGTAAAATTCAAACTTATTTGAATTTAATTCAAATGGGTTTGAACTAGGACTTGGTTTTAGAAGTGTCCAAAAATGTTGAGAATTTAGTTGGAGCTCCGGAAAACGAAGAAAGGATATACGGCAAATTTAGAGGCCAAGAGTTGTGATAACAAAGGCATTGGGATTTTTGCAAGTGTGTTATGGTGAATTCCAAAATAAAGGAATATTTAATATAGCCACCTAATATTAGGAGGATATGTTATAAAGAGGATCACCATGTGAATTCCCTCGGTTTAAATAGATCAACGATCTATGCAATTTATTTAGGTGAGTTTTAGTTAGCTTTGAGAAAATGATGGCATGATGACATGATGCAATGCAAAATATGCAAAGAGGAATGCAACAAGCAAAACAAATCACATGATGAAACTCGGAAAACAAGGAAGGCAACTGAAGCTTCGGTCTTGGGGCGTCACATTTACCATGACTGTCAGCATACTCAAGATGGAATCCTTCGAAGACTTGGCGCACACTTCAAGACATGTTCAAATCATAGGCAAGCTTATCCCTAGATGTAACCGACCTACATGTAACCCTGGGTACCCCCAGTCCCTATATAAGCCGAGTGGTTTAGCCCATAGGGTAGAGAAGTTAGATACATACACATACGATCTCGAGGTAGATCTCCATGTACTTTGTACCCCCATCACAACAATATAATCAAAACATGACGTATGGTTTTAGCTCTTTGAGAGTGCCTGAACCTGGGTAAACATCGTGTCCCTCTTTTGTCATGTTACCATCAAGCTAAGATTCACAGCTCGGGACCCCCTACCCGAGATCCGCCGGATTTAAACCTGATGATGGTTTCCCATGCAAGTCCCGTTGTGTGTTCAAGGTAGCTCGATGGCTCATCTTCGAATTGACGACAATATTGGCTATGGGAAGACCTTCTTTCCTGGACATCTTTTTGTCTTTGGCAGCGTCACGCTCTATGCGATCCGACTGGCCACCTCGACCAGATCGAGAATTTCACTCCAGGCCAAGCCATCAGGTTTGGGAACATGGAATACACGACGGATGCCCATGGAGAACTCGCTTCTTGGGCTGGGTGTTAGACTAGTCCGAGGACATCACCAATCCGTCATGCCTACCTCGGATTCCATCTCGGATCAGGACCATGACACATATCACACTTTGGATCTGGCTTCAAGCTCAGACCCAAACACTGCCTCGTCGGATCAAATGTCAAGTTCGACCGACAAAATCCTCGAGGCCATGTCGGATGGAACCTCGGGCAAGATTCAGCTAAGTCCAGTCCTCGGCCAGGATATGGGCGAGGCCTACAAGGCGCTTTCAAACAAGATGTTATATTGGATTCAGATACTCACATTTTGGATGATCGGGCTTCGGTCTACAATCAGATCCAGGAGAAATCTAGATAAACTAGAGTTTCAACTCACCCTCCACCCACCTAGTCACTATCGTTGAAGACTTAAGCGATGTTGTAGCATACGCCTCAGAGGAGGCAACCAACATGGATGAAGATGTCGATGAGATGTCGGAGACTACCTTGGCGCCTACCATCACTAATACCGGCAAGTGGGAAACTACCTCCACCTATGATGCATGTCTACATGGTGGATACCCCTAAGGACGGAGGAGGAAGCGCAAAACTGCCAAAGCGCTAACATAGGGGCCGCTTAACGGAGACACCGACAATGGCGGAGCAAGCAATGGTGGCACTAGAAATGGCAATGCCGCTTGGGAGGGCAACAACGACTAAAACGTTGCCAATGATGCTGGTGCCAGCAACAACAATGATGACAATCCGATCAAAGTGGACGATGACGACCTCGAGGATGTCGATTATTATCCGGAGGCCGAGGAGGACAGAAGCCTCGGTCCCGATGAATTTGATGTTATTGAGGAGCCCATTGAGGCGCCTCAACTAAAACTTTCTATAGGCGATTGGCCAGCACGGCGAAGAGAATTAAAGATAAAAACAAGCAGCTTAAATCCGAGCAGGACGAGCTTAACAATAGATGGATCAAGCTCCTCAGGGTCGAACAAGATCTTGAGGACAAGCTTGGAAAAACCGGGGCCAATAGATTTTACCCTTGAAGGAATTTGGTCCTAGAGCTTGATGAGGAGGGTGAAGACAGCGTGTTATCTAAGCATGAGTGGGCCGAGCAGGACGACCGCCCACCTCGGGGCCGAGATTGGCCTCCCACGGAGAGAAGAATATCCATGAAGCCCCTTGACGTCGAGGCAGAATAGATCCACCATGGCCCCTGAAGAAATACGATCTGAGGGAGAAGCTACCTTCAAGGCCAGCGGGTCCAACTCAGTCGATATACAAATCTAGGGAAGACCCACCTGCTGGACAGGCGGGATACCTAGCTTGGTTGGCCAAGAACGGTCATATACGCAATTACACGCGCGGTTGAAACATAACCATGTCCTATGTTCGTCACGCTACCACCACGGTCCGAGGGGCTGCCCATCCCATGTGCTTCACAGACGAGGTGATGTAGCACCAGTTCCCAGAAGTGTTTAGAGCCATAAATATTGAGCACTATGGCAGAACAACAGACCCCCGTCGTATGGATTCAGTATATCCTCATGAGCGTACACATGGACAGTGGCGATGATCTCCATGCCATAAGATGTCTGCCCTTGAAGCTCAAAGGATTTGCTCGGCATTGGCTTAACACCCCCCGAGGACTCTATTGGTACTTGGGAGGACCTCGAAGATGCATTCCGAGAAAACTTCCAAGGTACTTATGGTTGACCCCCAGACCCCTATGACCTTGCTGATGTCATGCAAAAGCTGAGGGAGTTAGCCCGAAAATTCTAGAATCAATTCTTAACTAAGAAAAAATATATAGTGGATGGTTCGGACACCGAGGCGATAGCCGTATTCAAGAACACCATTCATAAAGAATGGTTGGCCAAAGAGTTCGGACAAGAAAAGCCACAAACAATGGCAGCCCTCACGCATCTTATGACTCAGTTTTGCATTGGTGAGAACAATTGGTTGGCAGAGAAGAGAAATCATAGTAGCGACCCCGGCACCTCCGAAGTGCATGACGGGAACGGAAAACCTTGGCGCAACAGGAATAATAAGCGCTGATGTCTACTACAGAACTTATTCTTGTAGACTCGTGTTGGGCCTCCAAGTGCAGTGTTTTGTAGGACAGTAGCAAATTTTCCTCAAGTGGATGACCTAAGGTTTATCAATCTATGGGAGGCGTAGGTTGAAGATGGTTTCTCTCAAACAACCCTGCAACCAAATAATAAAAAGTCTCTTGTGTCCCCAACACACCAAATACAATGGTAAATTGTATAGGTGCACTAGTTTGGCGAAGAGATGGTGATACAAGTGTAATATGGATAGTAGATGTTGGATTTTATAATCTGAAATTATAAAAACAGCAAGGTAACCAATAGTAAACAGGCACAAAAATGGTATTGAAATGCTTAGAAACAAGGCCTAGGGTCTGTACTTTCACTAGTGCAATATCTCGAGAATGCTAATATAATTGGATCATATAACCATCCCTCAACGTGCGATGAAGAATCACTCCAAAGTTCTTATCTAGCGGAGAACATAAGAAGAAATTGTTTGTAGGGTACGAAACCACCTCAAAGCTATTCTTTCCAATTAATCTGTCCTAGAGTTCATACTAAAATAACACCAAGCTATTCTTTCCCATCGATCTATCCAAGAGTTCGTACTAAAATAACACCATATGATACACATCAACCAACTCTAATGTCACCTAGATACTCCAATGTCACCGCGAGTATCCGTGAGTTGATTATACAATATGCATCAAACAATTTTAGATTCATAATACTCAATCCAACACAAAGAACCTCAAAAAGTGCCCCAATATTTCTACCGGAGAAACAAAGACAAGAACGTGCATCAACCCCTATGCATAGATTACCCCAATGTCACATAGGGAATCCGCGAGTTGAGTGTCAAAACACATATCAAGTGAATCAATATGATACCCCATTGTAACCACGGGTATTCATAGCAAGAAATACATCAAGTGTTCTCAAATCAATAGACGTATTCAATCCAATAAGAGCGACTTCTCAAAGAAAAACTCAATTCACAACAAGATAGAGAGGGGAAAACACCATATGATCCAACTATATTAAGAAAGCCTGTGATACATAAAGATCGTGACATCTCAAGAACACAAGAGAGATAGAGAGAGAGAGAGATTAAACACATAGCTACTGGTACAAACCCTCAACCCTAAGGGTGGACTACTCCCTCCTCATCATGCTGGACGCCGAGATGATGAAGATGGCCACCGGTGATGGTTTCCCCCTCCGGCAGGGTGCAGAACGGGGTCTAGATTGATTTTTCGTGGCTACAGAGGCTTGCAGCGTGAAACTTCTGATCTATCGACTCCCTTAGGGTTTTTGGAATATTTGGGGATCTATAGGGCGAAGAGGCGCTACGGGAGGCCACCGAGGTGGGCACAACCCACCTAGGCGTGCCTGGGCCCCCACGCGCGCCCTGGTGGGTTGTGCTCCCCTCGGAGCCCCCTTTGGTACTTCTTTGGCCCATCAGGTGTCCTCTGGTTTGGAAAAATTCTCCAAAAAGTTTTGCTGCATTTGGACTCCGTTTGGTATTGATTTTCTGCAATGTAAAAAACAAGCAAACAACAACAACTGGCATTGGAAACTATGTCAATAGGTTAGTCCCAAAAAATAATATAAAGTTGCTATAAAATGGTTGTAAAACATCCAAGAATGATAATATAATAGCATGGAATAATAAAAAATTATAGATACGTTGGAGACGTATCAGCATCCCCAAGCTTATTTCCTGCTCATCCTCGAGTAGGTAAATGATAAAAACAGATTTTTTGATGCGGAATGTTGCCTAACATGTTCATCACATATTCTTTTCTTTTGTAGCATGGACATTTGGACTTTTATATGGTTCAAAGCAATAGTCTAGTTTTGACATGAAGATTTCAATACTCAAGCATATCAACAAGCAACTGTGTCTTTCAAAATATCAACACTAAAGAAAGTTATCACTAGCGCATCATGCTCAATCATTTTATCCATTCATGAAACACACTCACATATTAGTTACATCCAATGCTCAAGTATGATCATAATGCTCCCTAGTTGGTGCTTTGTAAGAGAAGATGGAGACTCAAGTAAAAATAAAAATTGCATAAAGTAAATAGATAGACCCTTCGCAGAGGGAAGTAGGGATTTGTAGAGGTGCCAGAGCTAAAAGCTTAAATTGAGAGTTAAAATTTTTGAGAGGCATACTTTTCCTGTCAATGAAAATGATCGAGTAATTCCCAACACTTTCCATATGCTAGATATATCATAGGTGGTTCCCAAACATAAAATAAAGTTTATTCCTTTCCCACCATACTTTCACACTCCAGGCTAGCCGTATCCACAGGTACCGTCCATACCAACACTTTTCAAGGAATTTATTATTTGACAGCATAAAGTAAATTTCTTTTTCACTTCGGGACTGGGCAGCCCTATTACCGTCGTACTCTCATGCAATGACTAGTGAATAAACACTCGTCTTGAGAATAACACATCTAGCATGGAAAATATTAGCCACCCCCTGCCGTTTCATGAGCGGTACGAGCACGCAAAAAGGAAATTTATTTTGAAAATTACAGATGGCACATACAAATTTACTTAGAACAACATAGAAATACTGCATATAGGTAGGTATGGTGGACTCATGTGGCAAAATTGGGTTTAAGGATTTTGGATGCACAAGTAGTATTTCCACTTAGTACACATGGAGGCTAGCAAATAGATTGAGAAGCAACCAACCAAGAAACGAAAATTCACATAAACAAGCATTAAGCATAACTAACAACGAATAATGCACCATAAGTAGGATGCAATTTCATTGCATAACTATTGAATTTCATGCTTGCATAGGGAATCACAAACCTTAACACCAATATTCTTACTAAAGCATAATTACTCATGTCGCGGGAAAACACGACCACCTATGGGGCCATCGGCCCCTTGTGGTTCGGCAAGGGGGAAGAGCACATTGCACAAAGAGCGGAGGGTGCTGAGGGAGTCCTGGATTAGGGGGTCTCCGGACAGCCGGACTATATCCTTTGGCCGGACTGTTGGACTATGAAGATACAAGATTGAAGACTTCGTCTCGTGTCCGGATGGGACTTTACTTGGCGTAGAAGGCAAGCTAGGCAATACGGATATGCATATCTGTAATTTGTATCTCCTCCTTTGTAACCAACCTTGTGTAACCTTAGCCCCCTCTGGTGTCTATATAAACCGGAGGGTTTTAGTCTGTAGGACAATATACAATCATAGCATAGGCTAGCTTCTAGGGTTTAGCCTCTCTGATCTCGTGGTAGATCAACTCTTGTAATAATCATATCATCAAGAACAATCAAGCAGGACGTAGGGTTTTACCTCCATCAAGAGGGCCCGAACCTGGGTAAACATCATGTCCCCTGCCTCCTGTTACCATCCGTGTTAGACGCATAGTTCGGGACCCCCTACCCGAGATCCGCCGGTTTTGACACCGACATTGGTGCTTTCATTGAGAGTTCCACTGTCGTGTCATCATAAGGAAGATGGCTCGCCTCGTTGTCAAGGACAACATCACCACTGGGGGAGCCCTGGCTGTAGGCCAAACTCTCCGACTAGGCGGCTTCGTCATGACCGCCCGTTCGGCCGCTGCATCGACGATGACCTCTCGAGTCATCAAAAATAGCCTCCACATCGACTCAAAATTTCCCGAGCAGATGGATCCAATGGAGCTCTCCTCTTTGAACGAGCTCTTGGATCGCATTGCTGCTCTGCGAGTCACTACAGACTATGATAGGATCGGGCTTAAACCCGACCAAAGGGAGATTAACTCTCTGCCGGTCACCCATCAGATAGCGATGGTGGAGGAGCAATGTGGCGATTCTCCCTCTATCCTGAGGACGAACTATGTCCGGATTCCCGAGCTCTCCGAACAGGATACTCGCTCATGGGAGGACGCCGCCCTAACCCTGAATCCAGAATCAGGCCGCATACCAAACCCCCAGGGCAACATCCCGGAGCCCGAACTTCTGAGATCAGAAACTCCCCTGCCCTGGGATCATAGATTGGGTCAAGGTCTGGACTTAAATCCACCCACCCACCCAGATACAAACTATCTTTCCCACATTAGGCAAGCGCCCCAAGAGACAATACATCACTATTGGGCCAGATTCCTCCTTGTAATGAACAAGGTCAAGGACTGCCGCGAGGAAGATGCAATTTCGTTCTTTTGCAACAATTGCATGGACAAGGGAGTCCTCAATGCCATAAGTCGCCGTGACGTAGCACACTTCGCTGACTTGGCGGACATAGTACGGAAATACTGTGCGATGGAAAGTGCCTGGAAAACCCAAACACAATTTTGGGACAATCCGGCTCTGACAAAACTCCCAGTCCGAACTAAAAGGGCGCACTCTTATAAGTCACCCGACTCAATTACAAAGAAGCAAAAGCCCAATATAGGGCATGGAACCGTATTGGAGGGATGGCTCAACGGGCCCTGCAAAATCCATAGTACATCGGATACCATATCAACACACAACCTTAGAGCATGTTGGGTACTCCGGCAGGTGGCCAAAAGCGGTGATGATCTTCTCACCCAAAATGCCTCAGAGCACCTTCCCACGGATAAAAACACAGTATTAACGGTCTTCGAGACCTTCACCTCAAATAATAGGCATAAGCGAGCACTCCGCGGCCTTGCCGAAGTCTGCCACGTGGCAACAGTAAATCCATGGAGCGACACGGCTATCACCTTCAACGCCAGTGACGAACCTAAATTCCAAATAGCCTGAGCACTAGCCGCTTTGGTCCTCAGTCCAATTGTGGACGACTTTCGGCTCACTAAGGTGCTCATGGATGGCGGCGGCGGATTAAACCTCATCTATGAGGAAACTCTCCAAAAAATGGACATAGACAGCAACCGTATTGAGCAAAGCAGTACGACCTTCCGAGGAATCATCCCTAGTCAGGAGGCACGTTGCACTGGGAAAATCACACTTGATGTGGTATTCGGCACTCCGGAGAATTACAGGTCCGAAGAAATTACATTCCAAGTGGCCCCGTTCAGTAGCGGATACCACGCCCTTCTAGGGCGGGAGGCATTCACGATTTTTCAAGCCATACCCCATTACGGGTACATGAAGCTCAAAATGCCCGGACCCAAGGGAATTATCACTCTAGCTAGTGATCCGGACATAAAACTCCGCACCGAGAACAAAACAGCCGCACTAGCCCTCGAGGCATTATCCGAAGCCCTTGTGGCGGAGGAGTTAACTGCGCTGCACTCCATGGTGGAGAGGGACGACGTGATACTAGAAAAAAGATCCAAGTCCACCTCCTTTAAACCAGCGGACGAAATAGTTAAATTCCAAGTCCATCCAACGGACCCTACAAAAACAGCATCCATTGGGGCACAGTTAGACCCTGCTGTAGACGTCGCACTACGGGAGTTTCTATGCGAGAATTGGGATATATTCGCTTGGCATCCTTCAGACATGCCAGGAATCCCATGCAGATTTGCCGAGCATAGCCTTAATATTCTAAAAGGATTCAAGCCGGTCAAGCAGACTCTTCGGCGTTTCTCTGAACCTAAGCGACAAGCCATGGAAGAGGAGCTGGCCAAGCCACTGGAAGCCGGATTCATTAAAGAAATAAAATATCCGGATTGTCTAGCAAACCTGGTGATGGTACCAAAGAAGGACAAATCCTGGCGCCTATGTGTCAACTTCAAATACCTTAACAAGGCCTGCCCAAAGGATCCCTTCCCACTCCCTCGCATCGATCAAATCATCGACGCTACCGCAGGACACGGATCATTGTGCTTCCTCGACGCATACTCCGGTTACTACTAGATTAAGATGGCGGAGTCTAATCAAGCCGCAACGGCATTTATAACACCATACGACCCCTTCTGCTTTAACACAATGCCCTTTGGGCTCAAAAACGCCGGCGCAACATATCAGCGCATGATCTAGACATGTCTGGAAACGCAGATCGGTAAGACTATGGAGGCATATGTAGAAGATGCGGTCATTAAAACCAGACACGTCGACTCTTTAATAGATGACTTGAGGCTCACATTCACCAATCTCCGAACATACGACATTAAGCTCAATCTGGAAAAATGCGTTTTCGGCGTTCCCGCCGGAAAGCTCCTGGGCTTCATCGTCTCCAATAGAGGAATTGAAGCAAATCCGGCTAAAATCCGAGCTCTGTCACAGTTGGCTATCCCAACTAACCTCAAGCAAATCCAGAAATTGACTGGATGCGTGGCGGCTTTAAGTCGCTTTATCTCCCGATTAGGAGAAAAGGCACTTCCCCTTTATCGCCTTCTTCGGCGCACCGAACACTTCGAGTGGACGGACGCAGCCACGGCCGGACTGGAAGAAATAAAAGCCATCCTGGCCGCCAACCCAATCCTGGCCGCGCCGACTGTTGGCGAACCAATGCTATTATATATAGCGGCAACTCACCATGTCGTAAGCGCAGTGCTCGTCGTCGAACGAGAGATGGATGGACATAAATTCCCGCTTCAAAAGCCGGTATATTATGTATCCACCGTCCTCACTCCATGCAAATCACGGTAACCACATTACCAAAAGATAGCATATGCGGTATTTATGGCATCCCGGAAATTACGACACTACTTTCAAGAGTGTTCGATTACAGTGGCATCCGAAGTACCATTCTATGACATAATAAACAACCATGATGCCACGGGCCAGATTGCCAAATGGGCCATCGAGCTCCTCCCGTTCGACATAACATATAAGCCATGACGAGCCATTAAGTCGCAAGTACTGGCCGATTTCATAGCCGAATGGACAGAAGCCGAACTCCCTAAAGAGTACGGCGCATACTCCAATTGGATCATGCACTTCGACGGCTCTAAAATGCTGGCTGGTCTAGGGGCCGGCATCGTCCTGACGTCCTCCACTGGAGACACGGTGCAATACGTGCTCCAAATACTATACACGGACTCCAATAACGCAGTCGAATACGAGGCCCTATTACACAGCCTCCGGATGGCAGTCTCCATGGGCATCCAACTCCTAGAGGTGCGTGGGGACTCGAACCTTGCAATATCCCAAATAAATGGAGACTTCGATGCCAAGGATCCGAAAATGGCAGCATATCGCAACACCGTCCTCAAAATGTTAGCCCGGTTCGAGGGGCTGGAATTCCACCATGTGGCTCGAGAAAACAACCAGGCAGCGGACATCCTAGCACGCATCGGCGCTAAACGCGACCCTGTCCCACCAAACATCTTCCTGGAAAGACGGTTTAAACCATCTGTGGTATGGGAAGGGGACACCAGCAAAAATAGTCCGGACCCGGCCACAACCCCAGATACCGAATACTCTGACACAATCGGAGGCTCTGCCACCGAAATAACACCTTCATCCCACGTGATAATGGCCGTCATAGCCCCGTGGGCAGAACCATTCCAGCCTACCTAACTAGACAGGAATTACCCGAGGACCAAAATGAGGCTCACTGCATAGTGCAGCGATCTAAAGCCTACAAGGTCCATGAGGGAGAGCTCTATAAGAAAAGCACAACCGGAGTCCTTCAAAGGTGCATCTTCGAAGAGGAAGGGTGGAAGCTTTTGGCAGAAATCCATGCCGGACTCAGCGGCCACCACGCAGTAGCCCGGGCCCTTGTAAGTTAGGCCTTCCGTACATGTTTTTATTGGCCGACGGCCCGGGCAGGTGCACAACATCTGGTTCAACATTGTGTTGGTTGCCAGCTTTTTGCAAACCAAAGCCACATGCCACCTACCGGCCTCCAAACAATCCCCATTACTTGGCCCTTTGCGGTCTAGAGGCTCGATATGGTCGGACCCCTCAAAGGGGGAACCCATAAGAGAAAATACTTACTGGTCATGGTGGACAAATTCACCAAATGGATAGAAGCCAAACCTGTCAAAACGGCTGAATCCAGACTGGTGATAGACTTCATATCCGGGGTTGTACACCGTTATGGCGTCCCCCACAGCATCATCACTGACAATGGCACGAACTTTACAGCCGACGAGGTGAAACTTTGGTCCAGCAACATGGGCATCAAGTTCGATTATGCTTCTGTCTATCATCCGCAAACTAACGGTTAAGTCGAACGAGCGAATGGTCTTATCATGAGTGGTATTAAACCCAGATTAGTCCGGTCCTTAAAGGAATCAGACACCCATTGGGTAGAGGATCTCAACTTCGTACTATGGGGGCTGCGGACCATGCCAAATCGCACTACCAGATACACACCGTTTTTATGGTGTACGGCGCTGAGGCGGTGTTGCCTTGCGACATAATTCATGACTCACCTCGAGTGCGCATGTACGAAGAAAGAGAGGCCGAGCTCGATCGGCAGGACAGTTTGGATGCCCTGGAGGAGGAGCGCGACGTAGCAAAATCCCGTTCCGCATTCTATCAATAACAGGCTCAAAAGTATCAAATCAGAGAAGTACGGGCCAAAACCTATAACGTTGGTGAACTAGTTCCGCGCCTGCGGGAGAAGAAAAAGAACATGCTCAAACCCAAATGGGAAGGTCCCTTCATTATCGACTAGGTTCTGACCGGTGGAGCGTACCATCTGCGGGATGCATCGAATAATCGACTCGAGCCAAGCCCATGGAACGCAGCCAAACTCCGAAGATTCTACGCCTAGCGCCGGACTCTATGTTCGTCTCCTTACCTCCATGAATTTTTTGCACATCTGTTTTCTCTCTCTTTCTTTCTCTCTTTTTTCTTCAAAGCCCTAAAGGTCTAAACCTGTGTCTTGGTTACACAATCTTGACGCGCTAACCGCGCTCAATATACCTATGGGCTTCCTATACAGAAGCTTAATCTAATTATTTTTTCAGGCTTCATGCCCCGCACATGTGTTATTCTTCCGTATGTACCTTTTTTGCCATTATATGCATCAATATGACTTAAGTTTTGGCCAAGCTAGGTTGCTTGGCTCTTGTGTTTATGCCCTACGTTCCCGTTATTCGACTAGGGCATAAGGGGAGCACCTCTGCGATTGTTACTGCCAGGTCAGCTGGATGTGTACCTCAGACTGGGTGAAGCCGAAAGCTAGCATTCTTAAGAGAATATTCGGTCGGTGAACAAAAGATGACTTCCATTTAAATTACTACACGCCCCCAGATGTTTTTAGACTGCGTCTCGCAGTTCGGACATGCACATTAGGGCATGTGTACCCAGGGAAAGGAACCCTTACCGGAACTATTCTCCCTGGAAGATGTTTCTTACTATCCATGTAATATAACATAGCTAGTTGGGTACTTGTCTGTTCAAGCACTTATGACCCCTACGCCTGGTTTCCATGCATACCCCGGTTTTTTATAACCGAGTGGGTATTCGGATACACTCCGGACTATCGGGTCCAGAGGTCGAAGCGAAAAGGTCCACCATGACAAATGATTTACAATCCGGCTAGGGACATTACATATGTCACTTGAAGTACATAGTCACTAAGACTGATTAAATTCTTCTTCTATACCATCCAACAGGCTGTCTAGCCTACAATCCTGTTGGGAATACTTTGTGGCTAATTCTACTTGATCATACACTAAACTGACGGGGATCTCTTTCCCATCGGGCCCCACAGGTCCGACCTCGGCCATGTGGTTTGGGTCAGCCTTGGTATATCGTGTCTTCACCATAGCCTAGGCTTCCCGTGCACCTTGCCGGCAGGATGACATCTTCCATAATCGGAAGCGCCACCGCGCTCCCTTAAGCTTCTCTATAAGCTCCCCCATGCCTCCTGGCGGGGACGCGGACGGCCACAAGGCTTGGGCAATACTCTGCATCACTTGCCGAACTTGTTCGTGCAGTTGTGAGAGCTCTGGCAGAAGATCACCCGAGGACCCGGGCATCTCCTCCATGGGACGACCCGTCAGCATACCTGCAGACAAAATGCTGTTAGCAGGCTTCTTGGTCGAACTCCTTTAAAAAGTTCGTTCAAGCACTTACTAAAAATGCCGCGCTGAAGCCATTTATTCTCCTTCACGGAGTCCGCAAGCTGGGCTTGGACATCCTTCAGTTCCACGCCCAACCGGATATTGGCATCTTGGAGATCATTTTTCTCCTGCCTGACTCGCGTCAGCATGCGCTCGCCAGCACTTCGCTATCGATCATCACGTACCGTATCCACCTCCATGGCCTCCGGATTCACTTCGGGGCCACCTGCAACATCTATTGTTAGGTGTGCATATACGCCACATACTACCTGGTACTGATATTCTTTGCAATAGACAAAAGAGTTACCAAGGGGACCCTTCTTGGACTCCTTCAATGCGGCAACAACGGCTTCCAGCTGGGCCTTGCACTCGTCCAGCTCTTGAGACAGTTGGGAATTCTTCTCCGTAAGAACCTGCACAAATAATGATCCTTAAATTAGTTGCGTCAACTGTTTCAAGTCTCAGGGGCTACTGATACATATAATCGTCAGATTTGCTTACCCGTACATCCCTTACATACTGGTCCGTGGCTCTGGCTAGACCATTTTGAGCAGCACGGAGGTACGCGTCTCCAGAATTGAAGGCATCAAATGCCTCTGGTGAGAAGCAAGCGTCACTGAGTACGGCCCGGCGACGCCTATGATTCATGGTGCTCTCCACTTCTGAATTTATAGCGGACAGTCTATCTGCATCCTCTGTAGGAGGAGTATCCGGCATCCACCCCATGTCAACTTCCGCCTCGATGTCCGGCCCTGGAGCCTGACTGGTGGAAGCGTGATCGGCAGCCTCTCTGGACATATTCTGGCGAGCGTTTTTTCTATTAAAGAAACATGGACGTCATTACATTTTGAGAAAGACGACAACCACGGAGCGGGTTTTTTTTGACATACCTCTGCGCCGGCGTCTCCGTCCTGACTGCCTTCCTTTTTGGCCTACCCGACCTCGGTGCCTCTTGTTGGCGAGTTGCTACAGGTTCGGCACAGCGTCCTGAATGCCTTCCCTGTAAAACACCATATGTATATGGTAGGTGAAGTATCTAAAAAGGGGATCCTAGTTTTTGGAGTTGGGATTTTGGTTTTTCTTACGTGCGACGCAGGGAGCAGTCCGGGATAGTCGGCCGTAATGGCCACCATGGCGTCATCACAACTCAATTGATAGAACTGCCTGTGTATCAGCTCCACGAATATGTCCGGATCTTCTTCGAGTCCGGGACCGAGGGCCCGGTCAGGGTCCACTGGTTGTGGAGATGGGTTGTTGACCTCCCTTACAGCTTTTCCCAGTTCCTGCCATAAAATGGCAAGGTGAGTACCTACGACAAAGAATGCGGGAAGAATGGGAGTAAGGACATATAACTCACTTAGCTTGGAGGGTTGTACATGGAGAATCCATCCCGTGGCTTGATGCGGATGAACTCCTCTTCCTCTCCCTTGAACAACTCAGACATAATTTTTGCTAAAGCAGCAGCGGAGTCCGGTTCCTTACGCCCGCAACTAGTGGCATCATCTTCCCGTTAAAACACCACATGGGGTGCCCTCGATATTGAAGTGGATGCACTCCCCGCATTATGCATATTGACATAACCTCGATTATTGTCAATCCTGATTGAGCCAGCGCTTTAATCTGGTTTATCAGGTAAAGGAATTCTCTGTTTTCTTCCTCCTGGGGGCTCCGTGGGCACCAGCTTTGGCATTTCTTTAGAGGAGCATTGTTGAACTCAGGAAGACCCCGCCGAATAGGGTCCGGAAGGGGGACGTCCTCCATATAAAACCATTCCGAAGGCCAGTCTTCGGACGTCTTCTTCGGAGTACCGGACAGGTATCCGGTTTCGGCGATGCGCCATATTTCGGCTCCGCCCAGTTGATAAAGTGACCCCTTCTGTGTGCGGGGATGAGGCAAAATAACGTTTTGCACAGCTCGAAATGAGCCTCGCAGCCCAGGAATAACTCGCAAAGGGCAACGTAGCCGGTGATGTGTAATATGGAAGCAGGGGTGAAATTATGGAGTTGGAGGCCGTAAAACTCCAGGAGCCCGTGGAGGAATGGATGAATTGGAAATCCGAGTCCCCTTAATAAGTAAGGAACAAGGCACACCCGCTCCCCTGTAAAGGGGCTGGGGAAGCTCTCTGCTTGCTCCCCGCCATTATAGGTGGCGAGCCTGGCTCGGACGGGAACCATATACGCTGGAGGGAGAAATCCCTGAGTCTGCAGTTCGACCAATCGACCGTGTGGGACAGAACACCTCCCAATCACCGGGCTTAGGCCTACGGGGGCGAGAGGAGGAGCTGCGGTGGTCGGCCATGTTGGAGTGGATTTTTCTGAAGCGCGCTCTGATGGATTCTCGCTGTGGGAGGATGGTATGGATTGGATCTAAGAATCCCCATCCCTTTAATAGACAATTTATTTATCTAGCTAGGGAGGCGAATGTAAAAACGCCCTAGCTCCTCATATTCATTCGACGCGTGGAAGATAGCCGTTATTGGGCGCGGAAGCCAAGAAGTCCAACATTTATGGGGCCGGACACTACTTGACAAACATTCAAAATTTGGAGAAGAACCCGCCTTGCAATGCCGAAGACAATACTGCGTGTCGGACTTGACGTCATTGAAGCCTGGTTTGGGGGCTACTGAGGGAGTCCTGGATTAGGGGGTCTCCGGACAGCCGGACTATATCCTTTGGCCGGACTGTTGGACTATGAAGATACGAGATTAAAGACTTCGTCTCATGTCCGGATGGGACTTTACTTGGCATAGAAGGCAAGCTAGGCAATACGGATATGTATATCTCCTCCTTTGTAACCGACCTTGTGTAACCCTAGCCCCCTTCGGTGTCTATATAAACCAGAGGGTTTTAGTCCGTAGGACAATATACAATCATACCATAGGCTAGCTTCTAGGGTTTAGCCTCTCTGATCTCGTGGTAGATCAACTCTTTTAATACTCATATCATCAAGAACAATCAATCAGGACATAGGGTTTTACCTCCATCAAGAGGGCCCGAACCTGGGTAAACATCGTGTCCCCTGCCTCCTGTTACCATCTTCCTTAGACGCACAGTTCGGGCCCTCCTACCCGAGATCCGACGGTTTTGACACCGACAGGTGTAGAGTAGCACGACTGCGATCACACATGTAGTTTTTACCTAGGTTCGGGCCACCGTGAGGCGTAAAACCCTACTCCTGCTTTGGTGGATTGATGAGAGGATCGGAGTAGAGAGTGGCGCTCTTGCTTGGCAAGGTTGCCTCAGGGCGAGAGAAACTACGCGCATATGAGTGTACAAGGGTCCGAATCCTTTCTAAGGTTGCCACGACCCTCCTTTTATAGGTCAAGGGGTCACCACAATGGCAAATCAGTCATTGTGTACTGATTAGATAGCAAACAATGCTATCATACCTAACTCTGCAGACACGACAAGGTGCATTAAATGCACCGCTTAGTGTCACATCATTGCGTAGCCCCGCAAGCCTTGCTGTGCTGTTTGGCCACCTTCTCTCCTGCCTACATGACATGTCCCTGGATGGGTGTCATTTGGAGGCGATCTCCTTCGGAAGTGGCTGCCACGTGCCAAATAACAGCACTTAGTCACTTGGGGGCTCGACACTGCACCGATCGGTTACTTGCGTTGCTATGAGGTGGAGCGGTGGAGCCTTAGCGGGGTAATCCGCCCTCGGCGTCCCCGGCAAGCTTGCCAGGGTGGTCTTGGGACTTGTGTTCGGGGCAATGATGTCGCTTGAAGCTACATCAGTATTTCCCCAAAGAGGAAGGGATGATGCAGCACAGCGGCGGTAGGTATTTCCCTCAGATGTGAAACCAAGGTTATCGAAACAGTAGGAGAACCAAGCAACAAAACGTAAACATCACCTGCAGACAAATAACAACTTCTCACAACCCGATGTGTTAAAGGGGTTGTCAATCCCTTCGGGGGTACGGCGCCTCAAGATAGGCAAACAAACGTGAGATAAATTATAGTAGATTGATAGATTGAACGCCAAATAAAATAAATAAGAATAAATTGCTGAAAGGTATTTTTGGGTTTTTGGTTTAATAGATCTGAAAATAAAAGCAAAGGAAAATATATCGCAAAGGCAAATAATATTAGAAGAAGACCCGGTGTCGGTGTCAGAACCGGCGGATCTCGGGTAGGGGGTCCCGAACTGTGCGTCTAGGCCGGATGGTAATAGGAGGCAAGGGACACGAAGTTTTACCCAGGTTCGGGCCCTCTCAATGGAGGTAAAACCCTATGTCCTGCTGGATTAATATTGATGATATGGGTAGTACAAGAGTAGATCTACCACGAGATCAGAGAGGCTAAACCCTAGAAGCTAGCCTATGGTATGATTGCTCTTCTATATGTCGTCCTACGGACTAAAACCCTCCGGTTTATATAGACACCGGATAGGGTTAGGGTTACACAAAGTCGGTTACAATGGTAGGAGATCTACATATCCGTATCGCCAAGCTTGCCTTCCACGCCAAGGAAAGTCCCTTCCAGACACGGGACGAAGTCTTCAATCTTGTATCTTCATAATCCAGGAGTCCGGCTGAAGGTATAGTCCGGCCGTCCGGACACCCCCTAATCCAGGACTCCCTCAGTAGCCCCCAAACCAGGCTTCAATGACGATGAGTCCGGCGCGCAGATTGTCTTCGGCATTGCAAGGCGGGTTCTCCTCCAAATTCCATGTACCTGTTGAATAAAGTCCGGTTTCTTGTAAATGTTGCGCTCCTCGGCTTCTACGCCCAATAATGGCCGTCTCCCACGTGTCAAACGAATATGAAAAGTCTGAGTGTTTTTACATCCACACCCCTAGCCGCGTAAATGAGCCGCCCATTTAAGGGGACGAGGATTTAGATCCAAACCACACCTTCTCCCCTTCGCGAGTGTTCATCAGAGCCCATCCGACAAAGGTCCATACCACCATGGCCAGCCGTCGCAACTCCTCCTCTCGCCCTTCCAGCCCTCAGCCTGGATATTGGGAGAGATGCTCCATCCTGCATAGCGAGCTAGTGATGCTCCAGACCAAGGGATTTCTCCCCCGGCCTATATGGTCCCGGTTCGAGCCGGTCTTGCCATCTATAATGGCGGAGAGCAAGTGGAGAGTGCCCCTAATCCCTCCAAAGGAGAGCGGGTGTGCCTCGTCCCTTATTTAATAAGAGGGCTCGTATTTCCAATCCATCCATTTCTCCGGGGGCTCCTGGAGTTCTATGGCCTCCAGCTACATAATCTCACGCCTGCCTCCGTATTGCATATCGCGGGCTTCGTAGCCCTCTGCGAGGTGTTCTTGGGTGTTGAGGCTCATTTCGGGCTATGGAAAGAGCTATTCTGCCTCATGCCCCGTTCTAAGAAGGGGTCAATATATCAAGTGGGCGGAGCCGAAGTGTGGCCCATCGCCGGGACCGGATATCTATCCGGAACCCCAAAGAAGGCGTCCGAGGACTGGCCTTCGGAATGGTTTTACATAGAGGACGTCCCGCTGCCGGATCCTGTCCGGATCGGCCTCCCTGAGTTCGACGGTGCCCCACTAAAGAAGCGCCTAAGTTGGCGTCCACGGAGCCCTTAGAGGGAAAGTGACAAGGACATTATTTACCTGATGGGCCGGATAAGATTGTTAGCTCATTCCGGACTGACCATGATCGGGGTCATGACCGCATGCATCATGCGAGGGGTGCAGCCGCTACAGTATAGAGGCCACCCCATGTGGGACTTCAACGGGGAGGACGACGCCACCCGCTACGGCCATAAGGGGAGGCTGCGGCTCTAGCAAAGACCTTGTCCGCTTTGTACAAGGGAGAAGAGGAGGATTTTCTCCGCGTCGACCCGAAGGGTGGATTTTCTATGTACAATCCTCCAAGCTGGGTAAGTGGTCGCATCTTGCCCATCCATTCTATATCCCCATCGTTAAATATTCAGTCTAGCGACTTCAACGCAGGAACTGCGCCAGGCTATTAAAGAAATAAACAGCCCTCCTCCACAACCCGAGGACCCAGGACGGTCCCTCGACCCGGCCTCTCAAGAGGATCCGGACGTATCTGTGGAGCTAATTGATGGAGTATTCCATCAATTGAGCAAGGACAACGCCTTGGTGGCCATTACGGCCGATTACCCAGGGCTAATCCCGGCCTCCCAGGTAACTGAGATCGAAGTCCCAGTACCATGAATAGGGGTCCGCCCTCTCGTGTTTTCAGTTTCCTGATTACAAGCGAACTTTACAGGGGAGGTTTCTGAGACGGGAGGCCGAACCTGCGGTGACAAGCTGACGAGGGGTCACAGGGCCCCGTGGGCAGAAAAGAGGTGCAGTCCGGACCGAGGCGTCAGTGCAAAGGTATGGCGCGCCTCCTTATCCCAGGTGTTATACCTTTAAGGCATATTAACACTCATGCTCTCTTCAGGACAAAGAGACCTCGCCGGACTATATTCAGAGAGGCTGCCAATCACGCCTCCACCAGCCAGGCTCCAAAGCCTGGTCCGGAGGCGGAGGCGAACACAAGGCGCGCACCGGACGCTCCTCCGACGGAGGATGTGGACAGGTTGTCTGCCACCAACTCTGAGGTGGAGAGTGCCATGAACCACAGGCATCGCCGGACAATTTTTCCTGACGCTTGTTTCTCCCAAGAGGCATTAGATGCCTTCAAGTCGGGAGATGCGTACCTCCGTGCCGCTCAAAATGGTCTAACCAGAGCCACGGAGCAATATATAAAAGACATACGGGTAAGAAAATTTTGGTAATTATATATATATACCAGTAGCCCCCGAGACTTGAAACAGTTAGAATAACTGATTTAAGGATCATATGTTATGCAGGTTCTTACAAAAAAGAATTCCCTACTGTCCCAGGAGCTGGAAGAGTGCAAAGCCCAACTTCAGGCCGCACTAGCCACGGCAGGGGAGCCCAAGGAGAACCCCTCTGGTAATATACACTTCGAAAGATAAGTATTTTGCGAAGCACGGCATGGGTGCGAATCTGATAAATGAAATTGCAGATGGCGCCGGATTGAATCCAGAAAGGCAACACCTCCTATGCCAGCTGAAGGCTGGTGAGAAGGTGCTGACAAAGGTGAGGCGGGAGAAGAACGATCTCCAAGATGCCAACACCAAGCTGGGCATCGAGCTGAAAGATGTTCGTGCCCAGCTATCAGACTCCGTTAAGGAGAATCAGCGGCTTCAGCGCGGCATATTTAGTAAGTGCTTGAACGAATGTTTGGAGAAAAAAAGTTCGGCAGGGAAGTCGACTAACAGAGTAATGTCTGTAGGTGTGCTAACAGGTCATCCTGTAGAGGAGATGCCCGGTTCAATGGGTGACCTTCTTCCCGAGCTCTCGCAACTGCTCGAGCGAGTTCGGAAGGTGATGCGAGGCGTTGCCCAGGCCCTGTGGCCATCCATCTCCGTGCCCGAAGGTCTTGGAGAGTTTGCGGAGAAGCTAAAGGAAGCACGGCGGCACTTCCGATTGTGGAAGATATCGGCCTGCCGTCAAGGCGCTAGGGAGGCCTGGGCCATGGTGAAGACGAGGTACACAAAGGCTGACCCCAACCACATGGCCGAGGTCGGTCCTATGGGGCCCGATGGGAAGGAGATCCCTGTAAGCTTAGTATACGGCCAAGTAGAATTGGCCGCAAAGTATTCCCAGCAGGACTGTAAATTAGACAGCCTGTTGGATGGTATTGAAGAGGAATACAATCGGTCAGAATGACTATGTAATTTAATTGACATTTATAATGCCTTCTAGCCGGATTGTAGATCGTTTGTCATGGCCGACCTTTTCGCTTCAGCCTCGGGACCTGACGGTCCGGAGTGTGTCTGAATTCCCATGCGGTTATATCAGAACCGGGGAATGCATGGAGACCAGGCGTAGGGGTCATTAGTGCGTGAACAGACAAGTTCCCGACTAGTTATGTTATATTACATGGTTAGTAAGAAACATCTTCCAGGGAGAATACTTCCGTTAGGGGTTCCTTTCCCTGGGAGGCATGCCCTAAAGTGCATGCCCATTCTACGAAAAAGACGCACAAAAAAGCATCTGGGGGCGCATAAATAAATAAGTAAAAAGATCATCTTTTAGGTCACCGACCGAATATTCCCTTAAGAACGCTAGCTTTCGGCTTCACCCAGTCTGAGGTACACATCCGGCTAATCTGGCAGTAACAATCGCAGAGGTGCTCCCTTTACCGCCTAGCCGAATAATCGGGAACGTAGGGGTAAGCACAGGAGCCAGGCAACCCAGCTTGGCCAAAACTTAAGTCATATCGATGCATATAATGGTTAAATAAAAGGTACATGCGGAAGTGTCACACATGTGTTGGGCATGAAGCCCGTATAAATAAGCTTCTGGTAAAAGAAGCCCCCAGGTTTAATGAGTGTGAATAGCACGTCATTTGATGAGCCTTTAAAGGCTATAAGAGAAAGGAAGGGGAGAAGGAGAGAAATGTAAGACAGACAGTATATAAAAAATGGATAGAGGAAGGAGACGAACACAGAGTCCGACGCTAGGCATAGAATCCTCGAAGACGGGCCGCGTTCCATGGGTTCGGCTCGAGTCGGTTATCCGATGCATCTCGCGGGCGGTATGCTCCACCAGTCAGGACTTGGTTAATTATGAAGGGACCTTCCCACTTGGGCTTGAGTTTGTCCTTTTTCTTGTCCAGCGGGCGTAGAACTAATTCGCCAACATTGTAATTTTTGGCCCGTACTTCTCTGCTTTGGTATCTTCGAGCCCACTGTTGATAGAATGCGGAACGGGCTTTTGCCATGTCATGCTCCTCCTCCAATGCGTCCAAATTGTCCTGCCGATCGAGTTCGGCTTCTCTTTCTTCCTACATGCGCACTCGAGGCGAGAAATGAATTATCTCACAAGGTAGAACTGCCTCTGCGCCGTACACCATAAAGAATGGTGTGTATCCGGTGGTGCGATTCGGCGTGGTCCGCAGCCCCCAGAGTACGGAGTCGAGCTCCTCTACCCAGTGTGTGTTAGATTCCTTGAGGGACCGCACTAATCTGGGTTTGATGCCGCTCATGATAAGACCATTTGCATGTTTGACCTGACCGTTAGTTTGTGGGTGATAGACGGAAGCATAATCGAGCTTGATGCCCATGTTTTTGCACCAGAGTTTTACCTCGTCGGCCGTAAAGTTCGTGCCATTATCAGTGATGATGTTGTGGGGGACGCCGTAGCGGTGTACAACCCCGGATATAAAGTCTATCACCGGTCCGGATTTGGCCGTCCTAACAGGTTTGGCTTCTATCCATTTGGTGAACTTATCCACCATGACCAGTAAGTATTTTTGCTTGTGGGTTCCGCCTTTAAGGGGTCCAACCATGTCAAGCCCCCAGACTGTGAAGGGCCAAGTGATGGGGATAGTTTGGAGGGCGGTGGGTGGCATATGGCTTTGGTTTGCAAAGAGCTGGCAACCGGCGCATCGTTGGACTAGGTCCTGGGCGTCTGCCCGGGCCGTCGGCCAATAAAAGCCTGTGCGGAAGGCCTTGCTTACAAGGGACTGAGCTGCAGCATGATGACCGCTGAGTCCGGCATGAATTTCAGCCAGGAGGTTCCGCCCTTTCTCTTCGGAGATGCACCTTTGAAGGACTCCGGTAGTGCTTTTCTTATAAAGCTCTCCCTCGTGAACTTTGTAGGCTTTGGATCGCCGCACTATGCAGCGTGCTTCGTTTTGGTCCTCGGGGAGTTCCTGCCTAGTAAGGTAGACGAGGAATGGTTCTGTCCACGGGGCGATGACGACCATTATTACGTGGGCTGAAGGTGTTATTTCATTGGCAGAGCCTCTGATTGTGTCAGAATGTTCGGTGTCGGGCAGTGCGGTTGGGTCTGGGCTGTTATTGTTTGGCTCCCCTTCCCATACTACGGATGCCTTGAACAGCCTTTCCAAGAAGTTGTTGGGGGGACTATGTCGCGTTTTGCGCCGATGCGTGCCAAGACATCTGCCGCCTGATTATTTTCCCGGGCTATATGGTGGAATTCAAGCCCTTCGAACCGAGCTGACATTTTTAGGACGGCGTTGCGGTAAGCTACCATTTTTGGATCCTTGGCATCGAAGTCTCCATTTATTTGGGATACTGCAAGGTTCGAGTCCCCGCGCACCTCTAGGCGTTGAATGCCCATGGATACTGCCATCCGAAGACCATGTAAAAGGGCCTCATATTCGGCTGCATTGTTGGAGTCTGTGTACATAATCTGGAGTACGTATTAGACTGTGTCTCCTGTGGGGGACGTCAAAACGACGCCAGCCCCTAGTCCGGCCAACATCTTGGAGCCGTCGAAATGCATGATCCAATTTGAATATGTGTCGTGCTCTTTAGGGAGTTCGGCCTCCGTCCATTCTGCGACGAAGTTGGCCAAAACTTGCGACTTGATGGCTCGCCGTGGCTTATAAGTTATGTCGAACGGGAGGAGATCAATGGCCCATTTTGCAATCCAGCCCGTTGCGTCACGGTTGTTTATAATATCATTAAGTGGTAATTCCGAGGCTACTGTTATTGAACACTCTTGAAAGTAGTGTCGTAGCTTCCGGGATGCCATGAATACTGCGTAAGCAATCTTTTGATAATGCGGGTACCGTGATATGCATGGAGTGAGGACAGTGGACACATAATAGACCGGCTTTTGAAGGGGGAATTTGTGTCCGTCCGTTTCTCGTTCGACGACGAGCACTGCGCTTACAACCTGATGTGTTGCTGCAATGTACAATAGCATTGGTTCACCAATGTTTGGTGCGGCCAGGACTGGGTCTGTTGCCAATATGGCTTTTATTTCGTCGAGTCCGGCCGTGGTTGCATCCGTCCATTCAAAGTGTTCGGTGCGCCGAAGGAGGCGGTAAAGGGGGAGGGCCTTTTCTCCCAAGCGGGAGATAAAGCGGCTTAGAGCCGCCACGCATCCGGTTAACTTTTGTATTTGTTTGAGGTCTTTTGGGATATCCAATTGTGACAGAGCTCGGATCTTGGCTGGATTTGCTTCAATTCCTCTACCGGATACAATGAAGCCCAAGAGCTTTCCGGTTGGAACGCCGAAAATGCATTTTTCCGGGTTGAGCTTGATGTCGTATGTTCGGAGGTTATCAAATGTGAGCCTCAAGTTGTCTACTAGAGATTCGACATGTCTTGTTTTAACGACCACATCATCTACATATGCCTCTACTGTTTTGCCGATCTGGTTTGCCAGACATGTCTGAATCATGCGCTGATATGTTGCGCCGGCGTTTTTGAGCCCGAAGGGCATTGTGTTGAAGCAGAATGGGCCGTATGGTGTGATAAATGCCGTTGCGGCATGGTCTGATTCTGCCATCTTGATTTGATGGTAGCTGGAATATGCATCGAGGAAACACAACGAATCGTGTCCTGCGGTAGCGTCGATAATTTGATCGATGCAGGGGAGGGGGAAGGGATCCTTTGGGCAAGCCTTGTTAAGGTCTTTAAAATCAACGCACAGGCGCCAGGATTTGTCCTTCTTTGGTACCATCACCAGGTTTGCTAGCCAGTCCGGATGTTTTATATCTCTGATGAATCTGGCCTCCAATAGCTTTGCTAGCTCCTCTCCCATGGCCTGTCTCTTTGGTTCGGAAAAATGCCGAAGAGCTTGTTTGACATGTTTGAATCCTTTTAGGATATTTAAGCTGTGCTCGGCCAGCCTGCGTGGGATTCCTGGCATGTCTGAAGGGTGCCAGGCGAAAATTTCCCAGTTCTCTCATAGGAACTCTCGCAGTGCGGTGTCTACATCGGGGTTTAACTGTGCCCCAATGGAAAATGTTTTATTGGGGTCCGTTGGATGGACCTGGAATTTGACTATTTCGTCCGCCAGTTTAAAGGAGGTGGACTTGGATCTTTTGTCGAGTACCACATCGTCCCTATTCACCGTGGAGCACAGTGCAGTCAGTTCCTCAGCTGCTAGGGCTTCGGATAGTGCCTCAAGGGCCAGTGCGGCTGTCTTGTTTTCGGCACGGAGTGCTATGTCCGGATCACTAGCGAGAGTGATGATCCTGTTAGGCCCAGGCATCTTGAGCTTCATGTACCCGTAATGGGGTATTGCTTGGAAGATTGTAAAGGCTTCCCGCCCTAGCAGAGCGTGATAACCGCTGCTGAACGGAGCCACATGGATGGTGACCTCTTCGGATCTGTAATTATCCGGCATGCCGAACACCACATCTAGTGTGATTTTTCCTGTACAGCGCGCTTCCCGACTGGGGATTATTCCTCTAAAGGTTGTGCTGCTATGCTCAATGCGGTTCCAGTCTATTTCCATTTTTTGAAGGGTTTCCTTGTAAATGAGGTCCAGTCCGCTGCCGCTGTCCCTGAGTACCTTGGTAAGACGAAAGCCGTCCACTATTGGACTGAGGACCAATGCGGCTGGTGCTCAGGCTATTCGGAATTTAGGTTCATCACTGGCGTTAAAGGTAATAGCCGTGTCACTCCATGGGTTTATTGTTGCTACTTGGTAGACTTCGGCAAGGCTGCGGAGTGTCCTTTTTCGCATATTATTTGATGCGAAAGTCTCGAAGACTGTTAATACTGTATTGGTGTCTCTGGGGTGGCTTTCTGTGGCCTCCGGAATTAGGAGATCTTCGCCAATTTTGGCCACCTGCCGGAGTATCTAACATGATCTAAGGTTGTGAGTTGGTGTGGCGTCCTCTGTACTATGAATTTTATAGGGTCCATTAAGCCATCCTTCCAGTACGGTTCCATGCCCTGTAGAGGGTTTTTGCTTTTTGGTGTTTGACCCGGGTGTCTGGCGATGATGCACCCTTTTATTTCGGACTGGGTTTGTACTCAGGGCCAGATCGTCCCAAAATTTTATTTTGGTTTTCCAGGCACTTTCCATCGCACAGTACTTTCGTACAATGGACGCTAAGTCAGCGAAGTGTGTAATATCACGGCGACTTATGGCATTGAGGATTCCCTTGTCCGTGCAATTATTGCAGAAGATTGAGATTGTGTCTTCCTCGCGACAGTCCCTTATCCTGTTCCTAACTAGGACGAATCTGGCCCAGTAATGATGTACTGTTTCTTCGGGCTCTTTCCTGATTTGCGATAGACCGTGTGTGTTCGGGTGGGTGGGTGGAATTAAATCAGAAGCCTCACCCAATCTGAGGCTCAGAGGCCGAGGAGTTTCCGAAGTCGAAAATTTGGATTCCTGGATGTTGTCCAATGAATCCAGCCCATCGCCTGACTCTAAGTTCAGGTCTTGAGTGATATCCTCCCCTCCGCGGGTATCCGGCTTGGAGGGATCGGGAATCCGGACGTAGCTAGTCATTAAGATAGATGAAGGGTCGCCGCAAGGTCCCTCTACCACGGCAACGTGATGGGTGCTTGGGGAGAGTTAATCTCTCTCAGATCGGGTTTAGGCCCAATTTGGTCGTAATCCGTAGCGACTCCCAGGGCGGCGATGCGATCCAAGAGCTCGTTTATGGAGGAGAGCTCCATTGGATCTAACTGCTCAGCAAGTTCCAAGCTGACATGAAGATTGTTTTCGATGGCTCGAGAGGTCATCGTCGGCGTAGAAGCCGAACAGGCGGTCATAAGAAAACCACCTAGCCGGAGGGTTTGGCCGACAGCCAAAGCTCCCTTAGCAACGGTGCCGTCTTTAAAGACGGGGCGAGGCATCCTTCCTGATGGCGACAACACAGAGGAACTCTCAATGAAAGCACCAATGTCGGTGTCAAAACCGGCGGATCTCGGGTAGGGGGTCCCAAACTGTGCGTCTAGGCCGGATGGTAACAGGAGGCAAGGGACACGAAGTTTTACCCAGGTTCGGGCCCTCTCGATGGAGGTAAAACCCTACGTCCTGCTGGATTAATATTGACGATATGGGTAGTACAAGAGTAGATCTACCACGAGATCGGAGAGGCTAAACCCTAGAAGCTAGCCTATGGTATGATTGTTGTTCTATATGTCGTCCTACGGACTAAAACCCTCCGGTTTATATAGACACCGGATAGGGTTAGGGTTACACAAAGTCGGTTACAATGGTACGAGATCTACATATCTGTATCGCCAAGCTTGCCTTCCATGCCAAGGAAAGTCCCTTCCGGACACGGGACGAAGTCTTCAATCTTGTATCTTCATAATCCAGGAGTCTGGCTGAAGGTATAGTCCGGCCATCCGGACACCCCCTAATCCAGGACTCCCTCACCCGGGGGCTGTAGATTTCACTATGGCTTCTCTCGAGAAAAATAGCAAACGGTGGGTGAACAAATTACTGTTGGGCAATTGACAAAACTTCAAATACTCATGACAATATCCAGGCAATGATCATTACATAGGCATCACATCCAAGATTAGTAGACTGACTCCTGCTTGCATCTATTACTATTACTCCACACATCGACCGCTATCCAGCATGATCTAGTGTATTAAGTTCATGGAGAAACTGAGTAATGCAATAAGAACTATGACATGATGTAGACAAGATCTATCTATGTAGATATAGACCCCATCGTTTTATCCTTAGTAGCAACGATACATATGTGTCGGTTCCCCTTTTGTCACTGGGATCAAGCACCATAAGATCGAACCCACTACAAAGCACCTATTCCCATTGTAAGATAAATAGATCAAGTTGGCCAAACGAAACCCAAATATCGGAGAAGAAATACGAGGCTATAAGCAATCATGCATAAAAGAGATCAAATGAACTCAAATACTTTCATGGATATAAAAAGATAGATCTGATCATAAACTCAAAGTTCATCAATCCCAACAAACACAACACAAAAAGAGTTACATCATATGGATCTCCAAGAGACCATTGTATTGAGAATCAAGAGAGAGAGAGAGGAAGCCATCTAGCTACTAACTATGGACCTGAAGGTCTACAAAGAACTACTCACGCATCATCGGAGAGGCACCAATGGAGGTGGTGAACCCCATCCGAGATGGTGTCTAGATTGGATCTGGTGGTTCTGGACTCTGCAGCGGATGGATCAATATTTCGTCGACTCCCCTAGGGTTTCTGGAATATTGGGGTATTTATAGAGCAAAGAGGCGGTCCGGGGGGCACCCGAAGTGGGCACAACCCACCAGGGCGTGTCTGGGCCTCTTGGCGCGCCCTGGTGGGTTGTGCTCTCCTCAAAGCACCCCCTAGGCGCAGCCAGGGTCCATTATGTTCTTTCTGGTCCATAAAAAATCCCCGTAAAGTTTCGTGGCATTTGGACTCCTTTTTGGTATTGATTTTCTGTGATGTAAAAAACATGAAAAAGAACAGCAACTGACACTTGGCACTATGTCAATGGGTTAGTACCAAAAAATGATATAAAATGACTATAAAATGATTATAAAACATCCAAGATTGATAATATAACAGCATGGAACAATAAAAAATTATAGATATGTTGGAGACGTATATGGCAACCTCGACCCCGCTAGGCTTGCCTGCCTGGTGCTACTTCTTGAGCTTCGTTGGTTTTTCCCTTGAAGAGGAAAGTGTGATGCAACAAAGTAGAGTAAGTATTTCCCTCAGTTTTGAGAACCAAGGTATCAATCCAGTAGGAGACTGTCGGATCATGGGTTCCGGCAAAACCCTTAAGGTTCGAACACTAGGGGTGCGCGCGAAGACCTCCCCCCTACCGATCCGCATCCTAACTTAGCCTAGATTTCACGAACTAGCTCGACGAACTCGCAGCACAAAGGACACAAGATTTATACTGGTTCGGGCCACTGTTGTGGTGTAATACCCTACTCCAGTGTGGTGGTGGTGGATTGCCTCTTGGGCTGAGGACGAACAGTACAAGGGGAAGAACAACCTCCTCAAGTTGAGGTGTTCTTGTGCTTGGTGTACTTGTGTGGCTGAGGATGATCTTGTTCCTCCCCCCAAATATTGAGCGGGAAGGGAGCCAACAATGGCCAATTTGAAAGGGGACATCTAGTACAAGCTATCCTGACAAAATGTGGTCTTTGCCTGCCAAAGGTTCTGGTGGTGACGCCGTCCTGGGTTCCATGGTGGCCTCCGTCTTGCCGTCCATCTGGTCTTGGTCTCGTTGCACCATATGGAAACCTTTGCTTGATGCCTTGGTACTCTGCACTTGCGCTTTCCCCCTTAGCACCAAAGAGGAAACAAGGACGCTACGTGCGCTGGCGCCCACCTGGTCTCGATCGTCATGGCTTACTTCACGGGGACCTCGCGAGGTTTGCCCGACCTTGAACTCTCCACCCCTCACGAGCCGGCCTGATGAGGCTGCTCCTGAGGAGTTCTTGTGTCATCCACCTCACGAGGCTTGGCCCCTTGCGAGGGTCTTGATTCCTTGTTGATGAGGATGGGCCGTACAGGCCTGCCAGCAAAGCCACGCCGTGGGCCGCAGGCAGGCAAGTCTGGGGACCCCTGTTGCCAGAACGCCGACAGAGACAACACACCAGTCACCGAATACATGCACAAACAAACACCAACTTGCACCCAACGCGATGAAGGGGTTGTCAATTCCTTCACGGTTATTTGCAAAGTGAGATCTGGTATGGATAAACGGTAAAGTAATATTTTTGGTTTATGGAACAGAAAGTAAAAGATTGTAAAGGAAGTAAATAGGAAACTAAAATAGTAGATCGAAAACTTATATGAGGGAAAGTAGACCCGGGGCCATAGGTTTCACTAGAGGCTTCTCTCAAGATAGAAAATATTATGGTGGGTGAACAAATTACTGCTGAGTAATTGATAGAAAAGGACAAAGTTATGACAATATCTAAGGCAATGATCATGAATATAGGCATCATGTCCGTATCAAGTAGACCGATTCCTGCCTGCATCTACTACTATTGCTCCACACATCGACCGACTCCTGCCTGCATCTAGAGCATTAAGTTCATGAAGAATAGAGTAACACATTAAGTAAGATGACATGTTATAGCGGGATAAACTCAAGCAAGATGATGAAAACCCCATCTTGTTATCCTCGATGGCAACAATACAATATGTCTCGGTTCCCCTTCTGTCACTGGGATCGAGCACCGCCAGATTGAACCCAAAGCTAAGCACTTCTCCCATTGCAAGAAAAACCACTCTAGTTGGCCAAACCAAATCGATAGTTCGAAGAGACTTGCAAAGATATCAAATCATGCATATAAGAATTCAGAGGAGATTCAAATAATAGTGATAGATAATCTGACCTTAAATCCACAATTCATCGGATCTCGGCAAACACACCGCAAAAAGGTATTACATCGAATAGATCTCCAAGAACATCAAGGAAAACATGGTATTGAGAATCAAATAGAGAGAAGAAGCCATCTAGCTACTAGCTATGGACCCGTAGGTCTATGGTAAACTACTCACGCTTCATCGAAGAGGCAATGGTGTTGATGTAGAAGCCCTCCATGATCGAATCCCCCTCTGGCAGGACGCCGGAAAAGTCCCCTAGATGGGATCTCACGGGTACATAAGGTTGCGGCTGTGGAAAAGTGTTTTTGTGGATCTCCTGATTGGTTTTGGAATATTTGAGAATATATATAGGCGGAAGAAATAGGTCAGTGGAGTCACGAGGGGCCCACAAGGGTGGGGGGCGTGCCCTACCCCCTGGGCGCGCCCTCCGTGCTTGTGGTTGCCTCGTGGCTTTCCTGACGTGTACTCCAAGTCCTCTGGATGTCTTCTAGTCCAAGAAAAATCATCGCGAAAGTTTCATTCCGTTTGGACTCCGTTTGCTATTCCTTTTCCGTGAAACTCTAAAACAAGGAAAAAATAGGAACTATCAATGGGCTCTAGGTTAATAGGTTAGTCCCAAAAATAATATAAAATAGCATAGTAGTGCATATAAAAAATCCAAAATAAATAATATAATAACATGGAACAATCAAAAATTATAGATACGGTGGAGACATATCACCTGACAAGGGATGTTTTTCCTTAGTGGTATCTTGCTCCTTTAGCTTGACTTGGTCTTCTTGATCCGCCCTTTGATTCCTCAAAGAGCTATCTCTCCGGCTTGGCCTTGTCTTGGATGCTCGAGTGTTGCTGGACCGGTGGTTTTGCTGTCCGTGCACAAGTCAGGGGAAACATACACCCCTGTCTATGTACCCCGACAGAAGCCCCCGGGCCTGAGCCATATGTGTCGCTGGGCACATTGGGTTAGGCCCCAAACAGTGTAGGGACATGTGGCGAGAGAATGCTGTGTGTGCAGCGGTTTGTCATGATGAACAGTCGACCAATGTCCACTTCCTGTAATTACCGCGAATCATGGGGTTGTAGCAGTTAATGTAAAACGGTAACTTTCTAAAGAGTCGTGCCCTCCCCCACGTCTTTCCCTTAAAGGAGAAAACGCGAAGGGGCACTGCTCATTCATCGTCCGCCTCATCCCTCCATCATCTTCTTTCGCAAGCCAAGCAACTTCTCTCCCTCCTCACCCACATCCGCTTGTGATCCCCATCCCACTGCAGTTTGAGAAGATGGGGAAGAAAACCGCCGGCCCCAAGGGGAAGCGGCCAACCGCTGTGGAGGAGGTGGCCGCGGAGGGGAGCAAGAAGATAGCAGCAGAGCTGGACAATAAGCGAAGGGGAGACGTGGTCTTCTTCCCATCGAATCTAGACGACACCGTATTGAAAGCAAGGTATGGATATCTGTGGGGGAGGGAGGTTCTAAAGGGGCATGGTGTACCCAAGGTTCTAGCGGAGGGGAAAGAGGACCCGCCGGATTTGTTTCAATTCTTTTGCGCATACTTCATCTGCGGCCTCTATCCTCCCTTCTCGGATTTCTTCGAAGCAACGATGGTGATCTATGGACTCCACCTCCTGGACTTCACGCCAAATGCAATGGCGTGCATGGCTATTTTCGCCCATTTGTGCGAGAACTTTGTTGGGGTCGTCCCCAATGTGGATCTATTCAGGCACTATTTCATCCCGTGGGTGGAGAACAAAGCCCACCATTCTGGAACATAAGCTGGATGCCTCGGGTGGCGAGGGAAAATTGGGACTACCTCCCTGGTCAGCAACGCAACAGATGGGGAGAGTGGAGGGCAGACTGGTGCTGGATCCAGGATGAGGAGGCCCCAGAATTCTGCCAGGCACGAACAGAGTGCATTGTGCATGGCAGCGAATGGAGGGAATTCGGCCTTACCAACGACAGGCTCTGCCCGGCAATAAACAGGATCACCTGTCTAAAGGTTGCCGGGCTAACCATTGGGCACGTGGGGGTCGACTTCCTCCGACGTCGCATTGTGCCACTGCAGAAGAGCGATAGGTTCGCTTGGCAGCACGGAGATGCTGCAGACATGATGAGATTGTACCCCGGCCTGACCAACAACCGGTCGGTGTATAGTCATGCTTGGCTGTGCGAACAACTGTTTGGCAGCCTTGGGGCATTCAAGTTGCCGACAAGCGTAATCCTGCTGAACATCAACTACGCCCGGGGCCAAATCCTGAAATGGATGCTAGATTGCAACACCCATGGGGTTGCGGGTGACTGGCAGTTACCCAAGCTTAGCGAAGAGCTTGCGTGGGCCTCCAGCCTGGTGGAAAGGGCTACTAGGGTGGAGACCAATATGTTCAAGTGCACCTCCAAGGTGGAGGAGGCGTTCATCAAGAGGCGGATCGAGGAGGACAAGGCACTCCAGGCCGCCGCGAAGGCAAAGGCCGAGAAAGTGGAGGAGGAGGAGGATGAGGATGAAGGCTCCTCTCATAGCAGAAGTGAGGCGCATGCGATAGAGGAGGTTGTCGGGGACGAGCCTGCCAGGATTGAGGCTTTATACAACATGGCAACAGAGGCCTAGGAAGAGGACGTAGTTGAGGAAGTAGAGCAGCCTAGGGAGGAATGGCTCGCGGCAGGCCCTCAAGCCCCCGAGCCAATCTTGGACCAGCGCCCTCGTAGGCGGGTGGCTAGCCAGGGAGCAGCGGTTCCTGATCTTGCGCCTACTGCCAAGAAGGTAAAGAAGACTACCTCCAAGGGTAGCAAGCCGGACACGGGGCGCCGACAGTCCTCTTGCCTTTCCGGGTCCAAGACCCCTCCTGCCAAGCAACTGGCAGCCGTGGGAGTCGACTCCAGCTCCCGGTCAGGCTCGAGCTCCTCACATATCTCATCCTCACCGGAGCTCCCTATGCCTCAGCAGGGCTCGAATTTGCCGAGAAGCTCTGTTCGTCCGACCCTGAAAAGGAGCAGAGCGCCCTCACCGCCTATGGAGTTCGAGCTAAGCTCCATGCTTATTGATGAAGAGTGAGAAAGAACACTCTCCTTTCATTGCTGCATTTTCTGTATGTTCGCCTGCTTGCTAATTGGTCTTGCTTGCTGTCTTTGCCAGGGAGGAGGAGGAAGGCGAGACCCTCATCCATCGGACCAAGTGTCTCAAGTGCGCGGAGCCGCCTAAGACCGTGGAAGGCGCGAGCCTGGCGAGAAGCAGCACGAATGACCTGTCGGATTGTGGGTTTCGGTAAACCCTTGAGGTTCGAAAACTGGGGCGCGCACGAAGATATCTCTTGCTCCCGCTCACTCTCGCAACGATCTCTAGGCCTAGCCCGCCGAACCCAAGGAACAAGTGACACGAGAGTTTATACTGGTTCGGGCCACCATTGTGGTGTAATACCCTACTCTAGTGTGGTGTGGTGGATTGCCTCATGGGCTGAGGATGAACTAGTACAATGGACGAACTGCCTCCTGAGGAGAGGCATTCTTGAGCTCGATGAGCTGGTGAGATGGCCTTGGTGGATCCGATCAAATATTAGCCGATCCTTGACTACGGTGGTGGCTAGCCCAATTTATGGAGGCCCTGGTCGTCTTCCCAAATGTTTAGGCGGGAAGGGATCCCACAACGGCCAATTTTGAAGGGAGACAACTAGTACAAGTTGTCCTAAAAAGGTGGTGTTCGCCTTCCAAAGGCTCTAGTGGTGACGCCACCGTGGGCTCCGCGGTGACCTCCATCCTGCCGTCCTGCTGGTCTTGGTCTTGTTGCACCGATATGGAAACCTTTGCCTGATGCCTCGGGACTCCTCGCCTATGCCTGCTTCCTTAGCACCAAAGAGGAAACTGGCACCCTGCGCCCACCTAGCCTTGGTCATCATGGCTCACGTCATGCGGAACTCGCGAGGTGCCCCTTGCATAGATATCTCCGCTCCTCAGGAGCTAGCCTAGCGAGGCCGCCCCGGAGGAGGTCTTGGTGTCGTCCGCCTCGTGAGGCTTGGCCCCTCGCGAGGGTCTTGAGTGGTTGCTGGTGAAGATGGGCCGTACCAGGCTGTTGGTGGAGCCATGCCCTGGGCTGCAGGCAGGCAAGTCTGGGTACCCCCGTTCCCAGGACGCCGATAGTAGCATCCGGGCCCAAGGCGCGCTCGGACTTGGCTTCGAGGCGAAGCCAAAGGGAAAGTACGGAGCACCGCGGGCCCCAACCGCCTGTGGCCTTAATTGACGCATGGCGATTGATAGGTCCTGGGCGTCTCCGCTTCCCCACGCTGCCTCGACAATTGCCCAACTTGACGAGATCCTGCTGCATGCAGAAGAAAATCATCACTACCTTAGATCATGGAGGCCGGCGGTTGGCCTCCCTTTGGCTATAAATGAGGAGAGGGGCGGAGCCCCCGTTGCTCATTTCTTCCTCCATTCCACTTGCTTCTTCTTTCTCCTCCTTGTTGCGACACCCATGGCGCTGATACAGAGGTTCTCTGCCGCTGAGAAGGGGAAAACCTCATGCAAAGAGCTTGGGCCACTCCCACCAAAGAAGAGGCTGGTCCGCTCCCACGACATCATCGTGAGGCCGGAGGTGATGTGGCCTTGGTACGGGAGTCCTCCCCCTGGCTACCCGCTGCCCTTGTATGCTCGGGCAGAAGGCTCGAGAGGAGGAGGCAGCGACCGACGCCTCTCGCACCATGGCCGCGATGGCCGTGCAGTGGTGGCGCGTGCCGCCGCCCCGCGAACCCATGCCGAGGTCTACTCATGAGAACTCGTGGTGTGGGCGGCGATGCCAACGAGCACGTGGATCCGATTCCTGCCATTCTTTGTTGAAGTGATGCCGCCAAGGGGGCCGCTCGAGTTGTGGTTGCAGCACATCGAGTGCGGTACCCCGGGGACGGGAGCAGAGGTTGAGGTCGTCTCCCAGGGCAAGATCTTCATGACCCATGGATGGGGCGAGGTCGCCCGTGTTTGCCACACGGAGGGGCCCCTCGCCATCCGTTTTGAGTACGACGACGCCTCCACAATGTCTTCGATGAGGAAGGCCACCACCTGGAGTGCTGTCCTGAAGGGGATCGCTAGGATGGCGCAGAGGCAAGCGCTGACGCCCATGGTCCTGCCGACGATTCCTCCAGCAGTAGCGATGGTGCTTGGGAGTCCAGCGACTCTCTCGAGCCTGACGAGACTCCGGAGATGAGCGATGACAGCTACGTGCCCCCGATCTCACACCGCACCCGGAGCGCAGCGGCGGCGTCTGCCCGTCGCCGCCGCTGATCTAGATGGGGTTGGCGCCGGCCCCTCGTGGCCCATTGTTGATGATGGCGCCGGCCGAGATACTTGTAGATAGGGCTCCTAGAAACTTCCTTCTTTTGTTCCCTGCGAAGAATCGAGACAGACCCCGTGGGGGTGTGTAAAGAATCTGTAATGCCTTGCACCAATATTATCTTCATTGCGAAATTCGTGATTGCACGTCTTGCTCTGGCACTGTCCCCCTTTTCCTCCTCGCAATAGCTTAGTGCTCTACGATGACAGGTCCCAGTCCCTAGGCAGGCTTCAGCCGTCGCTGGTATGCCAAGTTGCGATGTCGTGGTCAAGGCCAGGAGGTGAGCGGCCCGAGGTCCGGTAAGAGCCCTTGAGGCGCGATGCTCAAGAGGTCCCCCGTAGCATGCAAGCAACTTCTTGAAGGTAGAAAAGGTAGGCGACATTGCTAGAGTAATGCTGTAGGACCCGAAAATCCTAAGTTGCGAGCTGGGCTGCCTTGGATACATGACTTATCTTAGCAATCACGGATCGGTTCCTTGCGTGGCACCCAGTTCGCGGGCTGCTGATGGCGATGCTTCCAGGTTGTGTCCATGCCAGCTCCAACCCTTCATACTTCCCTAAGTGCTCTGTGTCCTCAGGTCCTGACCCTTGAGCGAGCTCAGCCACCGCTGGTATGCCATGTCACGATGCCGTGGTCAAGGCTAGGGGTTGAGGGTTGGAGAGCCAGTAAGAGCTCCTGAGGCGCGATGCTTAGGAGCCCTCCCTTTAATGCCCAAGCAAAAAGCATGAAAGGGAGTAGCTGGTGGGACCTCCTTTGGCTAGGCTCCAGAGGTTCCTGTGGGTTAGTGAGAGAGAGAGTGGCCCATAGTTGCGCTTGCCATCCTGCCATTGCTACTTCTGCGAGAAGATGAAGGCACTGAGGATCTGGTGAGGTGGCGTACACGGAGCGGGCCACGAGCCAAAGCTCGATCGCATAGGTTTATCAGTGTTGCAGGGACGGACCTGAGCACAAGCACCGTGCCAGCATGTGAGTCTCCCGTTGTGGGATGAGCAAGTGACTGATCAGCAGTGCGGGAGGCCACGATGAGCAAGCACCAGGTGAGGAGTGATTATAGAGCAACTCATGCGAGAAGGCAAATTAGTTCAGATAGATGTTGGAACGATACATGCCACTAGGACGGACCCGAGCAGCCTAGGGATGATGCTGCCCGTGAGGTGCCCCCAACAGAGTAAGCTAAAGATGCAAAAGGATACATGCCGCAGGGACTGGCCCATGCGACTTGGGGATAATGCTGCCCGAAGGGCGCCCCTCACTGAATGAACTAGAAAGAGTCACCTAATACCGTGCTGGAGTGGTGTCGGGGCAGCTGAAGACGCGCGCTGGAGAGGTTGCCCTTCACGAGCCACCAGGGTCCTGAGCCTCAGGAGGCTCCGCAGGCCCTGGTGGCTCCTGAGGAACTATTGTGATCTCCGCCAGGACAGCGTGATGCCTGGCCTCCTGATCCGCCAGAACGCTCCACAGGTGGCGCTGGAAGGTGACAGCCGCGTTTGGAAGGCCGAGAGGCATGCGAACGTAGCTGTGAGGGGGACCCTCGCACCGCCCAACACGCGAAGGCCAAAATCGTGGCTGAGATGCGGCCCTGTTGAGCCCTGGAATGTCGACGTAGACGCGCAGCCCACCGCTGTCGCCGCAGTGGAGAGCTGCGCTGGATGGTGGGTGACGGCCGCCACGTATGGTCCTTGCCTCTTGAAGCTACTAGATCACCTTGATGATGAACTCCTGAGCACAAGGCGTTCCACGCCTCATGCCCTCTCGAGGGAAACATGCGGCGAAGCACACCTCCACATGGTGCCCAAGCGCCTCCTCGTGACGACTAGGTCTGAGGCCCTCCAGAAGAGAGCCCCTGAGCCCAGCCCGAGGAGGGCGCCGGGCGCGCCTTCCTATGCGAGGGAAGGAGGCGCCCCATCTGCGGGCGCAGGTCCTGAGGTGCTGCCGCTGGAGACACCGCCCTCTTGAGGTCCTTGGTGGAGTAGCTACTTCTTCTTCTTGGGGTTGGCCTCAGGAGGGTATGGGGTGCCTTCGTTGTCGGGGTCTTCGGCCGCGGCAGCCTGGTAAGCGCGCTTGAGGGAGCACACCGCATCTCTTTCCTCGTAGGTGACTGAGATGACTCCGCCACTCCCTGGCATCCTGAGGACGTTGTAGCCGTGGTGGGTTACCGCCATAAACTTGGCCAAGGCTGGATATCCAAGGATAGCGTTGTACGGCAGGCGGATGTGGGCGACGTCAAAGTCGATGAGCTCGGTGTGGTAGTTGTCACGCTGGCCGAAGGTGACAGGGAGGCGGACCTGCCCTATCGGGGTGGTGGAGCCGTCGGTCTCTCCCGAGAAAGGCTTGGTAGGCTGTAGCTGATCGTATGGCACCTGAAGGCTGTCCAATGTCTCGATGGGCAGGACATTGAGCCCTGCGTCATCATTGATGAGGGTCTTGGTGACTTGAATGTTGCTGATAACGGGTGAACAAAGCATTGGGAGGGTGCCGGCAGTCGCTGCACACTTGAGCTGGTCCACCGAGCTGAAGGTGATGGCGCAGTTGGACCACCTGAGCGGGCGCGTGGCCTCGAGCCTGGAAGGGCCGCGTTCACCTCACGAGCAAATTGCTTGAAGATATGCTGAGAGGCTGGGGCTTGAGCACCACCCAAGATATAGGTGATGGCATGTGGCTCCTGGAAGCCCCCAGCCCCCTCGTCCTGATGGTGGTCGTCATTTCTCCTTGGTGTTGGCGGCAGCAGAGGGAGACCGGCGTTGCCCTAAGGGTGGTCCTCACGAGGCTGCTCCCTCCAGGGGCCCTCGCGAGGCTGGTCTTGCCAGTGATCCACGCGAGGCCGGTCACGCCACTCCTTGCGGGGACGCAGTTGTCCCAGCGGCCCCCACTTCGTCCTGATCCTCGGCAGTAGCCTCGATCGTTGCGCTCGGGGCGTTGACCGAAGCGCCCATCTCGGATGGCTCGGAGCTCCTGATTGTCGCTAGTGTTGTGGCTATGAACATTCTGGAAGGTGCAGAAGGGAAGGTTGGCCCTGGATGATTCGGGGTGGTCGCGGCCGCGCTTCGTCTCTGGCTCCACCGCGAGCACGGCAGTCCCCTTGCGCTTCACGTCCTTGATCTTTGCCTTCTTGTCCTCCTGGTCAGCAGCTAGGAGCTCGAGGAGGAGATGCGCCCTTCCTTAGCCCTTGCGTACTTGGTTTCCATGTTGAACATATCCAGGGCCTAGCATAGCTTGTCGTGGATGGCGAGTTCCTCCTTCATCTTGACGTCACGGATGCCATCGGAGAACGCGGAGATGATGGCCTCGTCCGTCACCTTGGGGATCTTGAGGCGTACGCTGTTGAAGCGTTGGATGTACTTTTGCAGGGTTTCCCCTGGTAGCTGCTTGATGTGCCGTAGGTCGCCCGCGGCCGGCGGGCGGTCGTGAGTGCCCTGGAAGTTGGCGACGAAACGCTCATGCATCTCGCCCCAGGAGGAGATCGATCCCGCAGGGAAGTTCACGAGCCACGAGCGCGCACCATCCTTGAGGGCCATGGGAAACCAGTTTGCCATGACCTTCTCGTCTCCGTTGGCTGCCTCGATGCTCAGCTCGTAGAGCTGCAAGAACTCCACGGGGTCAGGGTGCCGTCATAGTGTGGAGGCAGGTCCGGCTTGAACTTTCCTGGCCATAGACGACGGTGCGCAGCTCAGGAGTAAAGGCTCGGCAGCTTGCTGTGGTCACTAGAGCCCGTCGCGATGGTGGAGCCTGATCTTGATATCCACGCACCGCCACCGCAGGCGGTGCGCGGTCTTGACGTAATGGTGCTGGGAGCGCAGGAGCGTTTTCTTGTAGCCTCGTGACTTTTTGGCAGCTTCCTTCTTTGTGCACGGGTGCCCGGCGTGGCGGTTCACACCGCGGGACCGCGCGTCTTGGTGCGAGGACGCCGTCTTGATGCGAAGGCGGCGGAGGTGCTCCGTGAGCTGCGCATCTTGGTGCGAGAGCACCATCTTGATGAGGAGGCGGCAGAGGCGCTCCGTGAGCTATGTCGCCCGCGGCTGAAGGTGGGCGAGGCAGCGAGAAGGATGGTGCAGGAGAGCCCCTGGCAGCGCTGGCGAGCTCGGCGATGTGGTCCAGCCAGTCGTCGTAGAGCTCGTCAACCGGGTGGTAACGTAGGAGCTCGTGTGCCATGAGCAGCGCGTCCTACGTGTCCGTGGGCGCGCGACGAGTGTGGGACGACAAGCCGGCCGGAGTCAGCGATGGGGTGGCGGTGCGTTCGTCTCTCCGCACGGAGGGGTGCAGCGATGAGGCCTACGGCTCGTTTGCTGCCGGGCCGGTGGCGGCATTGGCAGCAAGTGATGGAGAACAGCGGGGAGGTCCACCAACGGGCTCTGTCTGAGTGACGCGGGCGGCGAGGGGGGTCCGACGCTCAGCACGGGCTCGGCGAGCATCAGACAAGGATGCGGTGCAGCGGTGGAGCGTGAATCAGCGGAAGAAAAGCTTCAGCGCACCCCTACTTGGCGCGCCAAATGTCGGATTGTGGGTTCCGGCAAACCCTTGAGGTTTGAACACTAGGGTGCACACGAAGATCTCTCTCTCTCTCTCTCCCGCTCACTCTCGCAACGATCTCTAGGCCTAGCTCGCCAAACCCAAGGAACAAGTGACACGAGAATTTATACTGGTTCGGGCCACCGTTGTGGTGTAATACCCTACTCCAGTGTGGTGTGGTGGATTGCCTCGTGTGCTGAGATGAACTAGTATAGTGGATGAACTGCCTACTGAGGAGAGGTGTTCTTGAGCTTGATGAGCTAGTGAGATGGCCTTGGTGGAGTGGATCCCGATCCAAGATCAGCCATTCCTTGACTACGGTGGTGGCTAGCCCTATTTGTAGACGCCCTGGTCCTCTTACCAAATGTTTAGGTGTGAAGGGATCCCACAACGGCCAATTTCGAAGGGAGACAACTAGTACAAGTTATCCTAATAAAAGGTGGTCTTCGCCTGCCAAAGGCTCTGGTGGTGACGCCGCCGTGGGCTCCACGGTGACCTCCGTCCTGCCGTCCTGCTGGTCTTGGTCTTGTTGCACCGATATGGAAACCTTTGCCTGATGCCTCGAGACTCCTCGCCTGCGCCTGCTTCCTTAGCACCAAAGAGGAAACTGGCACCCTGTTCCCGCCTGGCCTTGGTCGTCATGGTTCACATCACGCGGTCCTCGCAAGGTGCCCCTTGCATAGTATCTCCACTCCTCAGGAGCCAGCATAGCGAGGCCGCCCCAGAGGAGGTCTTGGTGTCGTCCGCCTCGCGAGGCTTGGCCCCTCGCGAGGGTCTTGAGTGGTTGCTGGTGAAGATGGGCCATACCAGGCCGTTGGTGGAGCCATGCCCTGGGCCGCAGGCAGGCAAGTCTGGGTACCCCCGTTCCCAGGACGCCGACATGACCCGACACCAAGCCCCCAGCTCAACTCTCGTCCTGCAAGTGTAGGGTGGGCTGCCCCCATCGGAAGTGATGGAAGAGAGCTCCACACCTCCTCAGCCAGAGGGGAGGAGACCACTCAGGGCGATTCCTTCTAGGAGGGGCCTACCCTGCCCGTTGATCGAATTAAGGGATCCCCGACAAGGGTTTCCACGGAAGGGTCCGTCGTAGATGACGCTGTGGTTACCGAGGGAGAGGATGGTGTCCATGGCCCGACAACTAACGTAGCCGGGGAAACCAAAGCTCCTCCACTACAGGCATCTCCAGGTAGTTCATTTGCTCTTTTGTGTTTTGCTGCCTTTGAAGGAAATATGCCCTAGAGGCAATAATAAAGTTGTTATTTTATATTATATTTCCTCATTCATGATAAAGGTTTATTATTCATGCTAGAATTGTATTGATTGGAAACTTAAATACATGTGTGAATACATAAACAAATACCATGTCCCTAGTAAGCCTCTACTAGACTAGCTCATTGATCAAAGATGGTTAAGGTTTCCTAACCATAGACATGTGTTGTCATTTGATAACAGGATCACATCATTAGGAGAATGATGTGATGGACAAGACCCATTCGTTAGCATAGTATAATGATCGTTCAGTTTATTGCTATTGCTTTCTTCATGTCAAATACATATTCCATCGCTATGAGATTATGCAACTCACGGATACCGGAGGAATGCTTGTGTGCTATCAAACGTCACAACATAACTGGGTGATGATAAAGATGCTCTACAGGTATCTCCGAAGGTGTTTGTTGAGTTAGCATAGATTGAGATTAGGATTTTTCACTCCAAGTATTGGAGAGGTATCTCTGGGCCCTCTCGGTAATACACATCATAAGCTTGCAAGAAAACGACTAAGCATTAGTCACGAGATGATGTATTACGGAACGAGTAAAGAGACTTGCCGGTAACGAGATTGAACTAGGTATGAAGATACCTACGATCAAATCTCAGGCAAGTAACAAACCGATGGACAAAGGGAATTACGTATGTTGTCATAAGGTTCGACCGATAAAGATCTTCATAGAATATATAGGGGCCAATATGGGCATCTAGGTTCCGCTATTGGTTATTGACCGGAGAGGTGTCTCAATCATGTCTACATAGTTCTCGAACACATAGGGTCCGCACGCTTAACGTTCGTTGACGATATAGTGTTATATGAGTTATATGTTTTGGTGACCGAATGTTGCTCGGAGTCCTGGATGAGATCACGGACATGACGAGGAGTCTCGAAATGGCCGAGAGGTAAATATTGATATATATATATATAGGACAATAGTATTTGGACACCGGAAGTGTTTCGGGACATACCGAGAAAGAATCGGGTCACCGGAAGGGGTTCCGGGCACCCCCCGGCAGGTTATGGGCCTTATGGGCCAAAGGAGGGGAGACCAGTCCACAAGGGGGCTGGTGCGCCTTCTGCCTAGTTTGGCAAGCCCTAGGGAAGGAAAAGGGGGAGGGCTAGCCCCCTGCCTTTCCCTCTCATGGGAGAAAGGAGGGGGGGGCTCCACCCTCCCCTGTCTTTCCCCGCGCTCCGAATAAGGAAAGGGGGCGTGGCTTGGGAGGGACCCCAAGTAGGATTCCTCCTACTTGGGTGCCTCCTTTAGCTGCTCCTCCCTCCCGCCCACCTATATATATGTGGGAGGGGGCGCCTAGCACACAACAGACAATTGCCTAGCCGTGTGCGGCACCCCCCCTCCACGGTTTACACCCTCGGTCATATTTTCGTAGTGCTTAGGCGAAGACCTGCGGAGATCACTTCACCATCACCATCACCATGCCGTCGTGTTGTCGGAACTCATACACTACCTCGTTGTCTTGCTAGATCAAGAAGGCAGAGGATGTCACCGAGTTGAACGTGTGCTGAATGCGGATGTGCCATACGTTCGGTTCTCGATTGGTTGGCTCGTGAAGAAAGTTCGAATACATCAACAATGTTGTGTAACGATTCCGCTTACGGTCTACGAGGGTACATAGAGACACTCTCCCCCTTGTTGCTATGCATCTCCATGGATAGATCATTGCGTGTGCGTTGTTTTTTTCCCATGCAATGTTCCCCAGTAGTGGCATCATGAGCCAGGTCTATGCATAGATGATATGCACGAGTAGAACACAAAGAGTTTTGGGTGGTGATAGTCATACTGCTTACCGCCGACGGCTTATTTTGTTTCGGCGGTATTGTGGGATGAAGCGGTCCCAACCAACCTTACATGTCCACGCACATGAGACCGGTTCCACCGACTGACATGCAACTAGTTTTGCATAAAGGTGGCTGGCAGGTGTCTGTTTCTCCTTCTTTAGTTGAATCGAATTTGACTATGGCCGGTCCTTGAAGAAGGTTAAAACAACAAACTTGATGAATCACCATTGTGGTTTTATGTGTAGGTAAGAACGGTTCTTGCTAGAAGCCCGTAGCAGCCACGTAAAACTTGCAACGACAAAGTAGAGGATGTCTAACTTGTTTGCGCATGGCATGTTGTGATTTGATATGGTCAAGATATGATGTGATATATGTTGATGTATGAGATGATCATGTTTTGCAATATCGACAACCAACATGAGCCTTAGGGTTGTCTCTTTATTGTATGAAGTGCAAGCGCCATGTAAATGCCTTACTTTATCACTATACATTAGCGATAGGTGTAGAAGTAACAGTTGGCATGATGACCTCGACACAATGATGACCCACAAGTATAGGGGATCTATCGTAGTCCTTCCGATAAGTAAGAGTGTCGAACCCAACTAGGAGCAGAAGGAAATGATAAGCGGTTTTCAGCAAGGTATTCTCTGCAAGCACTAAAATTATATGTAATAGATAGTTTTGTGATAAGATAATTTGTAACGAGCAACAAGTAACAAAAGTAAATAAAGTGCAGCAAGGTGGCCCAATACTTTCTGTAGCAAAGGACAAGCCTGGAAAAACTCTTATATAGAAGAAAGCGCTCCCGAGGACACATGGGAATTATCGTCAAGCTAGTTTTCATCACGTTCATATGATTCGTGTTCGGTACTTTGATAATTTGATATGTGGGTGGACCGGCGCTTGGGTGCTGCCCTTACTTGGACAAACATCCCACTTATGATTAACCCCTATTGCAAGCATCCGCAACTACAATAGAAGTATTAAGGTAAACCTAACCATAACATGAAACATATGGATCCAAATCAGCCCCTTACGAAGCAACGCATAAACTAGGGTTTAAGCTTCTGTCACTCTAGCAACCCATCATCTACTTATTACTTCCCAATGCCTTCCTCTAGGCCCAAATAATGGTGAAGTGTCATGTAGTCGATGTTCACATAACACCACTAGAGGAGAGACAACATACATCTCATCAAAATATCGAACGAATACCAAATTCACATGACTACTAATAGCAAGACTTCTCCCATGTCCTCAGGAACAAACGTAACTACTCACAAAGCATATTCATGTTCATAATCAGAGGGGTATTAATATGCATATAGGATCTAAACATATGATCTTCCACCAAATAAACCAACTAGCATCAACTACGATGAGTAATCAACACTACTAGAAACCTACAGGTGCCAATCCCAGACTTAGAGACAAGAATTGGATACAAGAGATGAACTTGGGTTTGAGAGGAGATGGTGCTGGTGAAGATGTTGATGGAGATTGGCCCCCTCCCGATGAGAGGAGTTGGTGATGACGATGGCATTGATTTCCCCCTCCCGAAGGGAAGTGTCCCGGCAAAATAGCTCCGCCAGAGCCCTAGATTGGTTCCGCCAAGGTTCCGCCTCATGGCGGCGGAGTCTCGTCCCGAAAGCTTGCTTATGATTTTTTCCTCAACGAAAGACTCCATATAGCAGAAGATGGGCATCGGAGGGCCACCAGGGGGCCCACGAGGTAGGGGGGCGCGCCCCCCACCCTCGTGGCCAGGGTGTGGGCCCCCTCTGGAACTTCTTGCGCTTAGTATTTTTTATATATTCTGAAAATAGCTTCCGTGAAGTTTCAAGACTTTTGGAGTTGTGCAGAATAGGTCTCTAATATTTGCTCCTTTTCCAGCCCAGAATCCGAGCTGCCGGCATTCTCCCTCCTTATGTAAACCTTGTAAAATAAGAGAGAATAGGCATAAGTATTGTGACATAATGTGTAATAACAACCCATAATGCAATAAATATTGATATAAAAGCATGATGCAAAATGGACGTATCAACTCCCCCAAGCTTAGACCTCGCTTGTCCTCAAGCGAAAGCCGAAATCGAAAAATATGTCCACATGTTTAGAGATAGAGGTGTCGATAAAAATAAAATACAGACATGAGGGCATCATGATCATTCTTAGAACAACAGCTTATATAATTATTGTCATATGATCTCTTATGCTAGAGTAACAGTTCAATGACAATTTCAAGTATGAATCATAAACTTCATTGAAAACTAACAAACCATAATCTCAGTCATTGAAGCAATTGCAATTTATCATAACATAGGAAAGAGTTAATATAAGAGCTTTTCAGCAAGTCCACATACTCAACTATCATATAGTCTTTCACAATTGCTAACACTCACGCAATACTTATGGGTATGGAGTTTTATCGGACACAGAGAAAGATAGAGGCTTATAGTTTTGCCTCCCAACATTTTACCTCAAGGGTAATGTCAATAATAATAGTTCATGAAAACTCACATCCAATTAGCCATATACACCAGGATCTTTCCAAAATATTGTGCTTGCCAAAGGATAAAATGTAAAAGGAAAGGTGAAGATCACCATGACTCTTATATAAGGTAGAAGATAAAAGTAAAAGATAGGCCCTTCACAGAGGGAAGCAGAGGTTGTCATGCGCTTTTATGGTTGGATGCACAAAATCTTAATGCGAAAGAACGTCACTTTATATTGCCACATGTGATATGGACCTTTATTATGCAGTTCGTCGCTTTTATTTCTTCCACATCTCAAGATCGTATAAAGCTTATTTTCTCCACATTAATAGATCATACATATTTAGAGGGCAATTTTTATTGCTTGCACCGATGGCAACTTACTTGAAGGATCTTATTCAATCCATAGGTAGATATGGTGGACTCTCATGGCAAAACTGGGTTTAAGGGTATTTGGAAGCACAAGTAGTATCTCTACTTGGTGCAAAGAATTTGGCTAGCATGAGGGGGAAAGGCAAGCTCAATCATGTTGGATGATCCATGACAATATAATTTATTTCAGATGTAAGAAAACATAACCCATTACATTGTCTTCCTTGTCCAACGTCAACTCTTTAGCATGTCATATTTTAATGAGTGCTCACAATCATAAAAGATGTCCAAGATAGTGTATTTATATGTGAAGACCTCTCTTTCTTTATTACTTCCTATTAATTGCAATGATGACCAAAACTATGTTTGTCAACTCTCAACAACTTTTAATCATCATACTCTTTATATGTGAGCTCATTACTCTCCAGAAGATCCATATGATCTCTTTTATTTCTTTTTATTCTTTTCTTTTCTCTTTTATTTTATTCACTCAAGATCATGGAAAAATAATCAAGCCCTTGACTCAACACTAATCTTTATTATATAGCTCATGGACTCGATTAATAGAGGGATCATAAAGCAAAACTCAAAACTAGATCATACCAAAAACTTTATTCTACTAGATTAAGATATTACTAAAAGGATCGAACTAAGAAAAAACGATAAAGATAGAGATGTGATGGTGATACGATACCGGGGCACCTCCCCCAAGCTTGGCAGTTGCCAAGGGGAGTGCCCATACCCATATGATTATGTCTCCTTTCTCGTCGGTGAAGAGGGTGTTGGTGATGATGGATAGTCGCACATCGAGCGTAGGAGGTCTTCCAACTTGCTGATAATTCCCTTGAGTGCGATGATATGCCCCTTCAACAAAATATTTTCATGTGTGAGATACTTGTTTTGTATACGAGCAAACTCAATCATCTTGAAAGCTTCGATCTCAGTTGGGGTAAGAAGATTGCGATCAAGTTGAAGGATGTCTTCTGTTGCTGGAACTTGGTCCTCCGTGGCCTTCTTGATCCCTTCATCCTTGTTGATCTCCATGGGTTCTTCTATCTTCAACTCTATCTTCATTAGCCAAGCATCGTTGCCCTCATTGTTGGAGGAGGAGGGAGACGACATGATGCTTGGCTCTGACAACCCTGGCAGAAAACAGCTCGAAACAAGAACATGAGATTTTTGTGTGATACGGTGGTCAAAACCTTCGGGAGATTATATAATGAATTTTTACCAACCAAAATACGTAACGTGAAAGAAAACGGAGTCCAGAGAGCGCACGAGGTGCCCACGAGGTAGGGGGCGCCCCCAGGTGGGTAGGGCGCGCCCTCCACCCTCGTGGAGCCCTCGTGTCCTTCCCGGACTGCTTCTTATTTTTCTATTTTTCTAAATATTCCAAAACGGAGAAAAATTGCCATTAGAACTGTCTTGTAGTCGGTTTACTTACTGTACCACATACCTATTCCTTTTCGGAGTCTGAAACATTCCGGGAAGTGTCCCTTATGTATTCCTCCGGGGTTAAGGTTTCAATAACATTGGTTTCAACATTTATAGGATTACCTGAGATATAATGTTTGATTCTTTGACCGTTCACCACCTTCGGATTTGTGCCTTCGAAGTTGTTGATTTTTATGGCACCGAAATGATAGACCTCCTCGATAACGTAAGGACCTTCCCATTTAGAGAGAAGTTTTCCTGCAAAAAATCTTAAATGAGAGTTGCATAGTAATACATAATCACCTACATTAAACTCACGCTTTTGTATCCTTTTATCATGCCATCTTTTAACTTTTTCTATAAACAATTTGACATTCTCATAGGCTTGGGTTCTCCATTCATCAAGTGAGCTAATGTCAAATTACCTTTTCTTACTGGCAAGTTTGAAATCATAACTGAGCTCTTTAATAGACCAATAAGCCTTATGTTCTAGTTCGAGAGGTAAGTGACATGCTTTTCCATAAACCATTTTATACGGAGACATACCCATAGGATTTTTATATGCAGTTCTATAGGCCCATAATGCATCATCAAGTTTCTTGGACTAATTCTTTCTAGATCTATTAACAGTCTTTTCCAAAATTAATTTGAGTTCTCTATTACTCAATTCTACTTGACCACTAGACTGTGGGTGATAAGGAGATGCAATTCTATGATTAACATCATACTTAGCAAGCATTTTACGGAAATCACCATGAATAAAATGTGAACCACCATCAGTCTTAAATATCTAGGGACTCCAAACCTCGGAAAAATAACTTATTTAAGCATCTTAATAGAGGTGTTATGATCAGCACTACTAGTTGGAATAGCTTCTACCCACTTAGTAACGTAATCAACAACAACTAAAATATATGTATATCCATTAGAGGCAGAAAAAGGTCCCATATAATCAAAGCCCCAAACATCAAATGGTTCAATAACAAGTGAATAATTCATAGTCATTTCTTGACGTCTACTAATATTACCAATTTTTTGACATTCATCACAAGATAAGACAAACTTACGGGCATCATTGAAGAGAGTAGGCCAATAAAAACCGGATTGCAATACCTTATGTGCAGTTCTATCTCCAGCATGGTGTCCTCCATAAGCCTCGGAGTGATACTTGTGTAGGATCTGTTCCTGTTCATGCTCAGGTACACAACGTCTAATAACACCATCTACTCCTTTATAAAGATGTGGGTCATCCCAAAAGTAATGTCTTAAATCATAGAAAAACCTTTTCTTTTACTGGTATGTGAAACTAGGTGGTATAAATTTAGCAACAATGTAATTAGCATAATCAGCATACCATGGAGTAGTATGAGAAGCGTTTATGACATTTAATTATTCATCAGGAAAGCTATCATCAGTAGGTAGTGGGTCATCAAGAACATTTTCTAACCTAGACAAGTTATTTGCAACGGGGTTCTCAGCTCCCTGTCTATCAATAATTTGCAAATCAAATTCTTGTAGCAAGAGAACCCATCTAATAAGTCTAGGTTTATCATCTTTCTTTTCCATAAGATATTTAATATCAGCATGATCCGTGTGAATAGTTACTTTAGAATCAACAATATAAGGTCTGAACTTATCACAAGCAAATACAACTGCTAAGAATTATTTTTCAGTAGTAGCATAATTTCTCTAGGCATTGTCTAGAGTTTTACTAGCATATTGAATAACATTTAATTTCTTATCAACTCTTTGCCCTAGAACAACACCTACAACATAATCACTAGCATCAGACATAATTTCAAAAGGTAAATTCCAATCAGGTGGCTGAACAATCGGTGCAGAGATAAATGTTTTCTTAAGTATTTCAAATGCTTCTACAATATCATCATCAAAGACGAATGCTATATCTTTTTGTAATAAATTAGTCAGAGGCCGAGAAATTTTTGAGAAGTCCTTAATGAACCTCCTATAAAAGCCGGCATGACCAAGGAAACTTCTTATACCTTTGATGTCCTTGGGACACGGCATCTTTTCAATAGCATCAACTTTAGCTTTATCAACTTCAATGCCCCTTTCAGAAATTTTATGCCCCAAGACAATACCTTCATTAACCATAAAGTGACACTTCTCCCAATTCAAGACAAGGTTAGTTTCTTCACATCTCCGGAAAACTCGATCAAGGTTGCTTAAGCAATCATCAAAAGAGGATCCATAAACGGAGAAATCGTCCATGAAAACCTCACAAATCTTTTCACAAAAGTCAGAGAATATAGCCATCATGCATCTTTGAAAGGTAGCAGGTGCATTACATAAACCAAAAGGCATACGTCTATAAGCAAAAGTACTGAAAGGACAAGTAAAAGTGGTCTTTGGTTGATCATCAGCTGACACAGGTATTTGAGAGAAACTAGAATAACCATCTAGAAAGCAAACATGTGTATGTTTGGATAATCTTTCTAGCATTTGATCAATAAAAGGTAAGGGGTAATGATCTTTTTTAGTAGCCTTATTTAATTTGCGAAAATCAATTACCATCCTATAACCTGTAATAATTCTTTGCGGAATCAATTCATCTTTATCATTAGGAACGACAGTAATACCTCCCTTCTTAGGAACACAATGGGCAGGACTTACCCTCTGACTATCAGCAACGAGATAAATTATACCTGCCTCAAGGAGCTTTAGTATTTCTTTTCTTACCACTTCTTTCATATTAGGATTCAGCCGTCATTGGTGATCAATAACTGGTTTGGCATCTTTCTCCAAATTTATTTTGTGTTGACATAGAGTGGGACTAATGCCCTTAAGATCATCAAGAGTATATCCAATAGCAGCAAGGTGCTTCTTCAGAGTTTTCAATAATTTCTCTTCCTCCTTCTCTGAAAGGTTAGCACTAATAATAACAAGATATATCTTCTTTTCATCAAGATAAGCATATTTAAGAGTATCAGTCAATGGTTTAATCTCAAACACGGGGTCACCCTTGGGTGGAGGAGGATCCCCTAAGATTTCAACAGGCAAGTTGTGTTTCATAATAGATCCCTATTTAAAGAACACTTCGTCTATTTCCCTTCTTTCATTCATAAACATATCATTTTCATGGTCTAGCAAATATTCTTCTAAAGGATCACTAGGAGGTACGGAAATAAAAGCAAGACCAACAATTTCATCTTTACTAGGCAATTCCTCTTCACGGTGTTGTCTACGAAATTTAGAAAAGTTGAACTCATGAGACATATCACCTAAACCAATAGTAACAACATCCTTTTCGCAGTCTATCCTAGCATTAACAGTGTTTAAGAAGGGTCTACCAAATATAATGGGACAAAAGCTATCTTGTGGGGAACCAAGAACAAGAAAATCAGCAGGATATTTAGTTTTCCCACACAAGACTTCAACATCTCTAACAATCCCAATTGGTGAAATAGTATCTCTATTGGCAAGTTTAATTGTGACATCAATATCTTCTAACTCAGAAGGTGCAATATCATGCATAATTTCTTCGTATAAGTCAATAGGTATTGCACTAGCACTAGCACCCATATCACATAAGCCATGATAACAATGATCTCCTATTTTAACAGAAATAACATGCATGCCTACCACAGGTCTATGTTTATCTTTAGCACAAGGTTTAGCAATTCTAGTAGTTTCATCACAGAAATAAATAACATGGCCATCAATATTATCAGCCAAGAGATCATTAACAATAGCAATATTAGGTTCAACTTTAACTTGCTCAGGAGGTGTATAGGTTCTAATATTGCTTTTATGAACCACAGTTGAAGCTTTAGCATGATCTTTTATCCTAACAGGAAAAGGTGGTTTCTCAACATAAGGAGTAGGAATAATAGGGTCATTATAGGTGATAGTCTTTTCTTCAACTTTAATAGGTGCAACTACTTTTACATATATGGGAGGATGATATTTAAACCACTTCTCCTTAGGGAGATCAACATGAGTAGCAAAATATTCACAGAAAGAAGCTACTATCTCAGAGTCAAGTCCATATTTAGTGCTAAATTTATGGAAAACATCGGTATCCATAAAAGATTTAACACAATCAAACTTAGGTGTCATACCTGACTCCTTACCTTCGTCGAGATCCCAATCTTCAGAGTTGCGTTTAATTCTTTCCAATAAATCCCATTTGAATTCAATAGTCTTCATCATAAAAGAGCCAACACAAGAAGAATCGAGCATGGTGCGATTGTTATCAGAAAGCCAAGCATAAATTTTTTGGATAATCATTTCTCTTGAGAGATCATGATTGGGGCATGAATATAACATTGATTTAAGCCTCCCCCAAGCTTGATCGATGCTTTCTCCTTCGCGAGGCCAAAAATTATATATATAATTGCGATGACGATGAATAAGATGCATAGGATAAACTTCTGATGAAATTCCCATTTCAATCGTTTGTAGTTCCATGATCACATATCATCACATAGCCTATACCATGTCAATGCATCTCCCTTCAAAGATAAAGGGAAGACCTTCTTCTTAATAACATCATCGGGCATACCTGCAAGCTTAAATAATCCACAAACTTCATCCACATATATTAGGTGCTCATCAGGATGTAATGTTCCATCTCCTGCAAAAGGATTAGCTAGCAATTTTTCTATCATACCCGAAGGAATTTCAATGTAGACATTTTCATTTACAGTAGGTTCAGTAGGTTCAGTAGGTTGAGGAGCAACTCTTTGCTCTACTGGTCGGGGTGAAGATACCCCGAACAAGCCCCTCAGAGGATTACTTTCCATAGTAACAAGTGACAGTAAATTTCAGCACACTATATAAATTTTTCCTTACCAAATTCCTCCTACCAAAGGCGCTTCACTCCCCGGCAACGATGCTAGAACAGAGTCTTGATGACCCACAAGTATAGGGGATCTATCGTAGTCCTTTCGATAAGTAAGAGTGTCGAACCCAACGAGGAGCAGAAGGAAATGATAAGCGGTTTTCAGCAAGGTATTCTCTGCAAGCACTGAAATTATAGGTAATAGATAGTTTTGTGATAAGATAATTTGTAACGAGCAACAAGTAACAAAAGTAAATAAAGTGCAGCAAGGTGTCCCAATCCTTTTTGTAGCAAAGGACAAGCCTGGACAAACTCTTATATAGAAGAAAGCGCTCCCGAGGACACATGGGAATTATCATCAAGCTAGTTTTCATCACGTTCATATGATTCACGTTCGGTACTTTGATAATTTGATATGTGGGTGGACCGGTGCTTGGGTGCTGCCCTTACTTGGACAAACATCCCACTTATGATTAACCCCCATTGCAAGCATCCGCAACTACAACAAAAGTATTAAGGTAAACCTAACCATAGCATGAAACATATGGATCCAAATCAGCCCCTTACGAAGCAACACATAAACTAGGGTTTAAGCTTCTGTCACTCTAGCAACCCATCAGCTACTTATTACTTCCCAATGCCTTCCTCTAGGCCCAAATAATGGTGAAGTGTCATGTAGTCGATGTTCACATAACACCACTAGAGGAGAGACAACATACATCTCATCAAAATATCAAACGAATACCAAATTCACATGACTACTAATAGCAAGACTTCTCCCATGTCCTCAGGAACAAACGTAACTACTCACAAAGCATATTCATGTTCATAATCAGAGGGGTATTAATATGCATATAGGATCTGAACATATGATCTTCCACCAAATAAACCAACTAGCATCAACTACGAGGAGTAATCAACACTACTAGCAACCTACAGGTACCAATCCCAGACTTAGAGACAAGAATTGGATACAAGAGATGAACTAGGGTTTGAGAGGAGATGGTGCTGGTGAAGATGTTGATGGAGATTGGCCCCCTCCCGATGAGAGGAGCATTGGTGATGATGATGGCGATGATTTCCCCCTCCCGGAGGGAAGTGTCCCCGGTAGAACAGCTCCGCCAGAGCCCTAGAATGGTTCCGCCTCGTGGCGGCGGAGTCTTGTCCCGAAAGCTTGCTTATGATTTTTTCCTCAACGAAAGACTCCATATAGCAGAAGATGGGCATCGGAGGGCCACCAGGGGGCCCATGAGGCAGGGGGCGCACCCAGGGGGTAGGGCGCGCCCCCACCCTCGTGGCCAGGGTGTGGGCCCCCTCTGGAACTTCTTGCGCTTAGTATTTTTTATATATTCTGAAAACAGCTTCCGTGAAGTTTCAGGACTTTTGGAGCTGTGCAGAATAGGTCTCTAATATTTGCTCCTTTTCCAGCCCAGAATCCCAACTGCCGGCATTCTCCCTCTTCATGTAAACCTTGTAAAATAAGGGAGAATAGGCATAAGTATTGTGACATAATGTGTAATAACAGCCCATAATGCAATAAATATCGATATAAAAGCATGATGCAAAATGGACATATCACGCAACGATGCTACGATGGAGATCAAGGTGTCAAGCCGGTGACGATGGAGATCATGACGTTGCTTTGGAGATGGAGATCGAAAGCACAAGATGATGATGGCCATATCATGTCACATATTTTGATTGCATGTGATGTTTATCTTTTATGCATCTTATTTTGCTTAGAATGGCGGTAGCATTATAAGATGATCCCTTCACTTAATTTCAAGATAAAAGTGTTCTCCCTAAATATGCACCGTTGCTATAGTTCGTCGTCGAGGCACCACGTGATGATCGGGTGTGATAGACTCCATGTTCACATACAACGGGTGTAAGATAGTTTTGCACATGCAGAATACTTGGGTTAAACTTGATGAGCCTAGCATGTACAGACAGGGTCTCAAAACACTGGAGACCGAAAGGTCGAACATGAATCATATAGTAGATATGATCAACATAGAGATGTTCACCATTGATGACTACCCCATCTCACGTGATGATCAGACATGGGTTAGTTGATTTGGATCATGTATCACTTAAATAACTTTAGGGATGTTAATTTAAGTGGGAGTTCATTAGTAATTTGATTAATTGAACTTAAATTTATCATGAATTTAATCTCAATAGTTTCTGCATATCTATGTTGTAGATCAATAGCTAGCAATATAGCTCCCCTATTTTTGATATGTCCCTAGAGAAAAATAAGTTGAAATATGATGGTAGCAATGATGCGGACTGGGTCCATGATCTGAGGATTATCCTCATTGCTGCACAGAAGAATTATGTCCTTGATGCACCGCTAGGTGACAGACCTATTGCAGGAGCAGATGTAGATGTTGTGAACATTTGGCAGGCTCGATATGATGACTAATTAATAGTTTAGTGCGCCATGTTTTACGTCTTAGAACCGGGACTTCAAAAATATTTTTAACGCCATGGAGCATATGATATGTTCCAAGAGCTAAAATTGGTATTTTGGACTCATGCCCGTGTTGAGAGGTATGAGACCTCTGACAAGTACTTTGCCTACAAGATGGAGGAGAATAGCTCAACCATTGAGCATGTGCTCAGAATGTCTGGGTACTACAATCGCTTGAATCAAGTGGGAGTTATTCTTCCAGATAAGATACTGATTGACAAAGTTCTCTAGTCACAATCACCAAGCTACTAGAACTTTGTGATGAACTATAATATGCAAGGGATGACGAAAATGATTCCCGAGCTCTTCGCGATGCTGAAATCGGCGATGGTAGAAATCAAGGAAGATCATCAAGTGTTGATGGTTAACAAGACCACTAGTTTCAATAAAAAGGGCAAGGGAAAGAGATGGAACTACAAGAAGAATGGCAAGCAAGTTGATGCTCCCATGAAGAAGCCCAAAGCTGACCCAAGCCTGAAACTGAGTTCCTCTACTGCAAAGGAAATGGTCACTGGAAACAGAACTTCCCCAAATACTTGGTGGATAAGAAGGATGGCAAAGTGAACAAAGGTATATTTGATATACATGTTATTGACGTGTACCTTACTAGTATTAATAGTATCCCATGGGTATTTGATACCGGTTCAGTTGCTAAGATTAGTAACTTGAAACAGGAGTTGCAGAGTAAACAGAGACTAGTTAAGGCCGAGGTGACGATGTGTGTTGGAAGTGATTCCAAGGTTGATACGATCACCATCGCACACTCCCTCTACCTTCGAGATTAGTGTTGAACCTAAATAAATGTTATTTGGTGTTTGCATTGAGCATGAATATTATTTGATCATGTTTATTGCAATATGGTTATTCATTTAAGTCAAAGAATAATTGTTGTTCTATTTAGATGAATAAAACCTTCTATGGCCATACACCCAATGTGAATGGTTTATTCAATCTCGATCGTAGTGATACACATATTCATAATATTGATGGAAAAAGATGCAAAGTTGATAATGGTAATGCAACATACTTGTCGCACTTCCATTTAGGTCATATTGGTGTAAAGCGCATGAAGAAACTCCATGCTGATGTGATTTTGGAATCACTTGATTATGAATCATTTGATACTTGGGAACCATGCCTCATGAGCAAGATGACTAAAACTCCGTTCTCTAGAACAATGGAGCGAGCTAATGACTTATTGGAAATAATACATACCGATGTATGCGGTCTGATGAGTATTGAAGCACACGGCGGGTATTGTTATTTTCTGACCTTCACAGATGATTTGAGTAGGTATGGGTATATCTACTTGATGAAACACAAGTCTAAAACATTTGAAAAGTTCAAAGAATTTCAGAGTGAAGTGGAGAATCATCGTAACAAGAAAATGAAGTTTCTACAATCTAATCATGGAGAAAATATTTGAGTTATGAGTTTGGCATTCATTTAAAACAATGTGGAATAGTTTCACAACACACGCCACCTGGAACACCACAACGTAATGGTGTGTCCGAATGTCGTAACCGTACTTTATTAGATACGGTGCGATCTATGATGTCTCTTACCGATTTACCACTATCATTTTGGGGTTATGCATTAGAGACATCCGCATTCACGTTAAATAGGGCACCGTCTAAATCCGTTGAGCTGACACCGTATGAACTATGGTTTTGCAAGAAACCTAAGATGTCGTTTCTTAAAGTTTGGGATGCGATGCTTATGTCAAAAGGCCTCAGCTTGATAAGCTCGAACCTAAATCGGAGAAGTGCGTCTTCATACGATACACTAAATAAACTATTGGCCACACCTTCTACCACAGATCCGATGGAAAGATATTTGTTGCTAAGAATGGGTCCTTTCAAGAGAAGGAGTTTTCGCTCGAAAGAAGTGAGTGGGAGGAAAGTAGAACTTGATGAGGTAACTTTAGCTTCTCTTGAATTGGAGAGTAGCACATCAGAGAAATCCGTTGATGTGATGCCTACACCAACTAGAGAGGAAGCTAATGATGATGATCATGAAACTTTGGACCAAGTTACTACTGAATTCCATAGGTTGAACAAAGCATGTTCAGCACCAGAGTGGTACAGTAATCCTATCCTGCAAGTCCTGTTATTAGACCATGGTGAACCTACGAACTATCAAGAAGCTATGATGAGCCCAGATTCTGATAAATGGCTTGAGGCCATGAAATCTGAGATAGGACCCATGTATGACAACAAAGTGTGGACTTTGGTGGGTTTTCCCAATGATCGGCAAGCCATTGAGAATAAATGGATTTTCAAGAGGAAGACGGACGCTGATGGTAATATCACTATCTACAAAGCTTGACTTGTCACAAAAGTGTTTTCGACAAGTTCAAGTGGTTGACTACTATGAGACTTTCTCACCCGTAGCGATGCTTAATTCCGTCCAAATCATGTTAGCGATTGCTGCATTTTATAATTATGAAATCTATCAAATGGATGTCAAAAACTGCATTCCTTCATGGATATTAAAGAAGAGTTGTATATGATGCAACTAGAAGTTTTTGTCGATCCTAAAGGTGCTAACAAAGTGTGCAAGCTCCAGCGATCCATCTATGGACATGTGCAAGCATCTCGGAGTTGGAATATACGCTTTGACGAGGTGATCAAAGCATATGGTTTTACACATACTTATGGTGATGCCTGTATTTGCAAGCAAGTGAGTGGGAGCTCTGTAGCACTTCTAATATTATATGTGGATGACATATTATTGATTGGAAATGATATAAAATTTCTGAATAGCATAAAAGGGATACTTGAATAAGAATTTTTCAATGAAAGACTTTGGTGAAGCTACTTATATATTGGGCATCAAGATCTATAGGAATAGATCGAGACGCTTAATAGGACTTTCACAAAGCACATACGGTGACAAGATTTTGAAGAAGTTCAAAATGGATCAGTCAGAGAAAGGGTTCTTGCATGTGTTGCAAGGTGTGAAGTTGAGTAAGACTCAAAACTCGACCACGATAGAAGATATAGAGAGAATGAAAGTCATTCCCTATGCCTCAGCCATAGGTTATATAAAGTATGCCATGCCGTGTACTAAATCTGTTGTGTACCTTTCCATGAGTTTGACAAGGGGGTATAATAGTGATCTAGGAGTAGATCACTTGACAATGGTCAAAATTATCCTTAGTTACCTAAGAGGACTAAGGAGATATTTCTCGATTATGGAGGTAGTAAAGAGTTCGTCATAACGGGTTACATCGATGCAAGCTTTGACGCCGATTCGGATGACTCTGAGTCTCAATCTGGATACATATTGAAAGTGGGAGCAATTAGCTAGAGTAGCTCCATACAGAGCTTTGTAGACATAGAAATTTGTAAAAATACATACGGATCTGAATGTGACATACCCGTTGACTAAACTTCTCTCACAAACAAAACATGATCACTCCTTAATACTCTTTGGGTATTAATCACATGGCGATGTGAACTAGATTATTGACTCTACTAAACTCTTTGGGTGTTGGTCACATGGCGATGTGAACTATGGGTGTTAAATCACATCGTGACGTGAACTAGATTATTGACTCTAGTGCAAGTGGGAGACTGAAGGAAATATGCCCTAGAGGCAATAATAAAGTTGTTATTTTATATTATATTTCCTTGTTCATAATAAAGGTTTATTATTCATTCTAGAATTATATTGATCGGAAACTTAAATATATGTATGAATACATAAACAAATACCATGTCCATAGCAAGCCTCTACTAGACTAGCTCATTGATCAAAGATGGTTAAGGTTTCCTAACCATAGACATGTGTTGTCATTTGATAATGGTATCACATCATTACGAGAATGATGTGATGGACAAGACACATCCGTTAGCTTAGCATAATGATCGTTCAGTTTATTGTTATTGCTTTCTTCATGTCAAATACATATTCCTTCGACTATGAGATTATGCAACTCCCGGATACCGGAGGAATGCCTTGTGTGTTATCAAACATCACAACGTAACTGGGTGATCATAAAGATGCTCTACAGGTATCTCCAAAGGTGTTTTTTGAGTTGGCATAGATCGAGATTAGGATTGGTCACTCCGAGTATCAGAGAAGTATCTTTGGGCCTCTCGGAAATACACATCATAAGCTTGCAAGGAAATGACTAAGCGTTAGTCATGAGATGATGTATTATGGAATGAGTAAAGAGACTTGCTGGTAACGATATTGAACTAGGTATGAAGATACTGACAATCAAATCTCAGGCAAGTAACTTATCGATGGACAAAGGGAATTACATATGTTGTCATAATGGTTTGACTGATAAAGATCTTCATAGAATATGTAGGAGCCACTATGGAATCTAGGTTCTGCTATTGGTTATTGACCAGAGAGATGTCTTAGTCATTTCTACATAGTTCTTGAACCCGTAGGGTCCGCACGCTTAACGTTCGTCGACGATATAGTGTTATATGAGTTATATGTTTTGGTGACCGAATATTGTTCGGAGTCCCGGATGAGATCACGAACATGACAAGGAGTCTCGAAATGGTCAAGAGGTAAAGATTGACATATAGGACGATGGTATTTGGACACTAAAAGTGTTTCAGGACGTACCGAGAAAGAATCGGGTCATCGGAAGGGGTTCTGGGCACCCCCCGACAAGTTATGGGCCTTAAGGGACAAAGGAGGGGAGAGACCAGCCCAGAAGGGGGCTGGTGCACCTCCTACCTTGTTTGGCCAGCCCTAGGGTGGGAAAAGGGGGAGGGCTAGCCCCTCCCGCCTTTCCCTCTCATGGGAGGAAGGAAAGGGGGCGCCACCCTCCCCTGCCTTTCCCCGCACTCCAAATAAGGAAAGGGGCGCGCGGCTTGGGAGGGACCCCAAGTAGGATTCCTCCTACTTGGGTGCCTCCTTTGGCTGCTCCTCCCTCCCTGCCACCTATATATATGTGGGAGGGGGGTGTCTAGCACAGAAAAGACAATTTCCTAGCCGTGTGCGGCGCCCCCCTCCACGGTTTACACCCCCGGTCATATTTTTGTAGTGCTTAGGCGAAGCCCTGCGGAGATCACTTCACCATCACCATCACCACACCGTCGTGCTATCGGAACTCATCCACTACCTCACCATCTTGCAGGATCAAGAAGGCGGAGGACGTCACCGAGTTGAACGTGTGCTGAATGTAGAGGTGTCGTATGTTGATCGGTTGGATCGCGAGGAAAGTTCGACTACATCAACCGCGTTGTGAAATGCTTCCGCTTACGGTCTACAAGGGTACATAGACACACTCTCCCCCTCATTGCTATTCATCTCCATGGATAGATCATTGCGTGTGCATAGAATTTTTTTTTCCATGCAACGTTCCCCAACAGCCTTTACCATCTCACTCCATGTCCCTGGCTTGCCAATGATTCTGCACCCTTATTATTGTTTGTTGGCTTTGCGTGTAACCCCATTGATTGAAGACCTTGAACTGCTGTAAGAGGTGGCCAACATAGGAAAATATGATGCGGAGGAAGCCACCAAGATTGCTGCCGTGGAGGGGCAGGAACATGCTGTCGGGGGGTTTCAGGAGCTCTCGAAGGAATCGGAGAAAACAGCCGGCAGCGCACCAATGTCGGGGATATTGGTTGAAGAGAAAATCCCCCTCCAAACCATGGACCCCCTTCCTTTGTTTGGCACCCTGGCGGGGGCCCTGCTGCCAGTTTTGAGTTAATTGGCGTTGGTGCTTGCATAGCCTGGGCTCGGAGCCCCCGGTTCGTCAGCACGACAAGCGCAGAACTCAATGGAGAGATCCAGTGCATCTTGGCGTAGCTGTACCAGGGGTTGAAGAGGCAGACGACTCCGTCACCGTCGCCATGGGCTTGTCTTTCCTATAGTCCATGGCGGCAGGCATTAAGGAGATGCAGAATCGGCACAGCCAGAAATGGCATGCACTCAAGGAACATCACATTTCCGCCAACAAGGTGGACCAGAAGCTGAGGGACAAAGGTAGCAAGCTGCACAAGTGGCACGACAAGCAGTTCCAGGTCCTTATGAGGTAGCATGAGACGATTTCCATGGAAAGGGAGGATGCCATTGCATGGGAGGCCCGCTTGGCGGATCACACAACGCTTTCGATGCCAGGGAGCAGAACATCTCTTCCCGGGAGGAGAACCTCGAGGTCACCCTCCGTGCTAAGGATAATGAACTGGAAGCCCTCGTATAGCGGTGCACCAAGGAGCAGGAGGACAAGCATAGGGTAGCCCTGGATGCTCCTACTGCTGACTCTGCCGCCCAACTAAAGAAGCTTGCTGATGGCCTTGCCGCTGCATCCACTGCCAAGGCTGATCTCGACCAACAGGTGGCCAAACTGACAGAAGATCTCGCCAGAAACGCCAAGGGAGTTGTGACCCTCAAGGAGGAGGCGCAGAAAGCAGAGACCCTTCTGAAGAAGGTGCAATCGCAGCTCTCCTCCAAGAGTCGAGACCTTGAGACTTCCAACGGCACCATTGAAGACATGAAGGCTAGGGTTGGCACCTTGGAGAGCTCGATCGAATCTGGTGAGGTCCACGAGAAGCAGTTGATGAAGGACCTAGATCCCGCAAGGCTCCTCAAGGAAGATGCAGAGGACAAGTTGGTGAACCACTCTGAGCAGGTCGACCTTTGGATCAAGAGCTTGATTGACATCGCCGAGTGCCTCACTGCCCAAACTGCAGCGCTGGGCATGGAGGGGCCTGTCTTCTCGGCAAGCAGGCATGAGGCCCCTAGCGTCAAGCTGGGGCTCTTCTTCAACGAGTTGATCGAAAAGCTGAAAATCCATGAAGGAGGAAGGGCCGATCACTTCGCAAGTGAACCCCAGAAGCTTGCCCACAACATCCTCTTCATGGTCCCGAGCAACATCGCTTACCGCCATCCGAACCTCGACCTTGCCGACGGCTTCAGGAAGCCACTGGGGGATGCCGATGTTTCTGCCACCGAGGAGAAGGGTGCCCCCTTTGCCGACAAGGTCCTTGCCGTCCCCTGGGCCTCTCGAGCTCGCTAGGCACGACCTTGAATAATTCTTGTTGTTTTGGATGCCCTGTAATGAAAACATTATGCATGCTTTGTGTTTAGGCTTCGTACTGCTTATGTTCGTGTAGAACTGATGTCTTTACTTAATTTCAACTACATGTCTATCCTCTTGCATTCACCCCTTGGCGTTTGTATGATTAATCTCTCTGCGTATTTTGGTTGCCTGCCGGTATCATATTGCCATAATTGTCATAAGAGTTGGGCCATTAGCATTCATTTTGGCAAGGATACGTCCCGGCAGGTTTTTCCTTGGTAGTTTTTGACCCAGCCACCCATTCTACGAGCAAACTCGGAATAGAGCGAGGGTGCGGACAAAGACTAGTAAGGTGCCATCACACGAAATATTTCCTCATACAAACACCTTGTTATCCAAGGGATAAGCAAATGCAAATTCTAGGTCTATAATGGAGCAACGATTGTGTGGACTTAGCTTTCATCCTCGCTTCCTTCCACTCCCTTCATCTGCGGCCGCTTGTCGGGTTCGCATGCTTCGGGAAGGATGGCGCTGCGCGTGTTGCTTTCCGGCTCCCGGCAGGTGCCGGCAGGAGTCATACGTATCTTGCGGGTGGTAGGACGTGATGCAAGGCACGGCCAGTTTCTCTCTCCTCCTCTTTACACTTTTAAACAATCTGACTGCAGTTGGCATAAACGTCATGCCAACGCGGACGGCCTTGCCAGAGCGTACTTGCTGGGGCGTCAGTCAAGGGATTTGCACCGGCGCTCTACTCAGGATTTTCCTAGGCAGGGTAAATACTGGACCGAGTATCGCATGGGCTCATCGACATTGACGATGCTAAACCCAGAGTAGCTCGATTGTCTATAAGTGAGAGTGGAGGAGAGAGAAACCTTGTATCCTTACACCTTGCCCCTTTTCCTGAACGGGGTTTGCATGGTGACACACTGCCTGAACCGTTTGGGGATGTCGTGCCGCCATCATTCCTGGTTCCCACCTCCACTTCAGCCGTGGCGGGGAGAGACAACGGAGATTGGACAGGGTGGGCAGGGGAGCGACATCGCTTCCCTCCCTTCCCACCATTCCCCGCCTTTTCTTGGGCGTCATGGATGATGAAGTCATCGATGAAGAAAACAATGATGAAGATGACGCGCTGCTTATACTCTCGGGTTCACGTAAGCGCTTCCCCCTACCTGGCGCACCAAAGATCTCATAGGAAAACATGACAACCTATGGGGCCATCGGCCCCTTGTGGTTCAGCAGGGGGGAAGATCACTTTGCACAAAGAGCGGAGGGCACAGAGCAGCACGACAGTGATTAGACGGGAAGTTTTTACCCAGGTTCAGGCCACCGCGAGGTGTAAAACCCTACTCTTGCTTTCGTGGATTGATGAGAGGACCGGAGTGGAGACGCGGTGCTCTTGCCCGGCAAGTTTGCCTCTGGGCAAGAGCAGCTACGCGCGTATGAGTGTATAAGGGTCTGAATCCTTTCTAAGGTTGCCACAACCCTCCTTTTATAGGTCAAGGGGTCACCACAATGGCAAATCATTCATTGTGTACAGATTAGATAGAAAATAGTGCTATCATACCTAACTCTGTAGATAGGACAAGGTGCATTGAATGCACCTCTTAGTGTCACATCGTAGCGTAACCCGGCAAGCCTTGTCGTGTCATTCGGCCACCTTCTCGCCGGCCTTCATGACACGTCCCTGGACGGGTGTCATTTGGAGGCGATCTCCTTCGGAAGTGGATGCCACATGCCAAATAACAGCCACTTAGTCACTTGGGGGCTCGACACTGCACCGATCGGTGACTTGCGTTGCTGTGAGGTGGAGCGGTGGATCCTTGGCGGGGTAATCCGCCCTCGGCGTCCCTGGCAAGCTTACCGGGGTGTGATACGTCTCCAACATATCTACTTTTCCTAACGCTTTTCCTCTTGTTTTGGACTCTAATTTGCATGATCTTAATGAAACTAACCCCAAACTGACGTTGTTTTCAGCAGAACTACCATGGTGTTGTTTTTGTGTAGAAATAAAAGTTCTCGGAATGGAACGAAACTTTGCGAGGAATTTTTATATAATATATAAGAATTTTTGGAGCCAAGACCTACCGGAGAGGGGCACGCCCCCCTCTCCTGGCGTGCCCAGGTGTGTTGTCCCCACCTGGTGGCCCGCTGACCCTGAGACCAACGCTAAAATTCCTATTTTTGGAGAAAAAAATCAGGGAGAATGAATTATCATGATCCACGAGACAGAGTTGCCGCCAAGCCCTGTTCTTCCTTGGGAGGGCAGATCTGGAGTCCGTTTGGGGATCCGGAGAGGGGGATCTTCGTTCTTCATCATCACCAACCCTTCCCCATCGCCAATTCCATGATGCTCCCCATCGGGAGTGAGTAATTCCTTCGTAGGCTCGCTGGTTGGTGAGGAGTTGGACGATAGTCATCATGTAATCGAGTTAGTTTTGTTAGGGCTTGATCCCTAGTATCCACTATGTTCTTAGATTGATGTTGCTATGACTTTGCCATGCTTAATGCTTGTCACTTTGGGACTGGGTGCCATGATTTTAGATCTGAACCGTTTAAGTTATCACCATTATATCCATGTTCTAGATCCGATCTTGCAAGTTATAGTCACCTACTACGTGTTATGATCCGGTAACCTCGGAGTGACAATAACTGGGACTTCTTCTGGTGATTATCGTAGTTTGAGGAGTTCATATATTCACCATGTGTTAATGCTTTGTTCTGGTTCTCTATTAAATGGAGGCCTTAATATCCCTTAGTTTCCAATATGGACCCCGCTGCCACGGGAGGGTAGGGCAAAAGATGTCATGCAAGTTCTTTTAATAAAGCATGTATGACTATTTACGGAATACATGCCTACATTATATCAATGAACTAGAGCTAGTACCTAATAGCCCTAGGTTATAACTGTCACATGATGAATATCATCCAACAAATCACTGATCCAATGCCTACGAATTTATCTTATATTTTTTCGGCTAAGTTACTACTTCTATCATCACTGTTACACTTGCTGCAAAATCACTGCTATCACTGTTATTGTTACTATTGCTGCTATCACTACTATCAAAACTATCAAACTACTTTGCTACTGATCACTTTGCTGCAGATAATTAATTTCCAGGTGTGGTGAATTGACAACTCAGCTACTAATAATTTCAAATATTCTTTGACTCCCCTTGTGTCGTATCTATAAATTTGGGTTGAATACTCTACCATCGAAAACTGTTGCGATCCCTTATACTTGTGGGTTATCAAGACCTTTTTCTGGTGCCGTTGCCTGGGAGCATAGCTATATTTATTGAGTCACTTGGGATTATTATCATATTATCACCATGAAGAATCTAAAGTATGCTAAGACTAAGATTTTTCCCTCAAAGACGAGGGGAGGTAAGGAACTGCCATCCAGTTCTGCTTTAGATTCACCTTCTGTTATGAATAAACTTGCAACACCACCACATGCTATCAATTCTGATATGTCACAAGTTATTGATGTTGCTACTTCTACTATGAATGATGCTTATGATGATTCTAGTACCTTGCTTGATAATGATGATGTGCCACTTGGTGAATTTCTTGATAAACAAATTGCTAGTTATACAACATGATGTTGCTGAATCTGATGATGAGGTTGAAACTGAATATCCTGAAACTGCTAGAACTAGCCTTCCTATATATAAATTGCCTAAGGTACTGGAAGGTTATCTTATGAGTGAAGAAGCAACTAGAGATATTCTGGCTTGCAATGATAGAGATGATCTAGAGAAATTACTACACTAGTGTAAAGAAAAATCTCTGAATGCTAGAATGAAGTGTGATCCTAAGTTTGCAACTTCACCTATCTTTATTGATGATAAGGATTATGAATTCTCTGTCAACCCAGAATTAATCACTTTGGTTGAATCTGATCCTTTCCATGGTTATGAAATTGAAACTGTTGTGGCACATCTTACTAAGTTGAATGACATAGCCACCCTTTTTACTCATGATGAGAAAACTCGCTATTACTTTATTCTCAAATTATTTCCTTTCTCATTAAAGGGTAATACTAAAGCTTGGTACAATACTCATGCTCCTGGTTGTGTGCGTAGTCCCCAGGATATGATTTATTACTTGTGACGCCCTCCATTCAATCGTACACTAATCATACACGCAAATGTGTATGATTAAGATCAAGGACTCACGGGAAGATATCACAACACAACTCTAGACACAAAATAAATAATACAAGCTTTATATTACAAGCCATGGGCCACGAGGGCTCGAATACATAAGATCGAATACACAAGAGTCAGCGGAAGTAACAATATCTGAGTACAGACATAAGTTAGACAAGTTTTGCCTTAAGAAGGCTAGCAAAAAAGAAACATCGATTGAAAAGGCAAGGCCTCCTGCCTGGGAGCCTCCTAACTACTCCTGGTCATCGGCAGCCTCCACGTAGTAGTAGGCACCCTCGTGGTAGTAGTAGTCATCGTCGGTGGTGTCGTCTGGCTCCTGGGCTCCACCATCTGGTTGCATCATCCGGGAAGAATGGAAAGTGGTGGGAAAAGGGGAGCAAAGCAACCATGAGTACTCATCCAAAGTACTCGCAAGCAAAGATATACACTACATATTCATCCATGTCAATGAAATGGGTGGTATCTGTGGACTGAATTGCAGAATGCCAGAAGAGAAAGGGGGAAAGCCTAGCCTATCGAAGACTAGCATCTTCAAGCAGCTCCAAGCATCTTGCAACATTAGAAGAGATAAGAGTGGCATATTATAATTAGTAAGTATGTTGTAACATTAGCACCCAGAGATTACTTCCTCGACTCCCTGCGAGGAAATGATCCCGGAGCCATCATATCCATCACATGCCTCAGCATCCAGTATCCATTTCTAATTGTATCGATCGGGATACAACTCAAAGTGTTCGTTATCGTAGGACAGGCTATCGATAGATGTTTTCTTCCCTGCAGGGGTGCATCAACTTACCCACCACGCTTGATTAACTCCGTCCGGACACACTTTCCTAGGTCATGCCTAGCCTTGGCCAAACGATACGCCGCCACCCGACCTAGGCTTAATAGAGAGGTCGGCACGCTAGACTAAACCTATGCCCCCAGGGGTCATGGGACATCGCCCCGGGAACTCCTGCATGTTGCGTACGCGGCCGGTGAGCAGACCTAGCTACCTCCTTCAAAAAGGCAGGTGCTTACCAGTCCAACCCGGCGCGCGCCACTCAGTCGCTAACCTCTATTAAGCTTCGGCTGATGCATACGACGCAGACCGCCCATACTATGCCCACATGATGGTTAGCGCTATCAGGCCAGAGGTCCCTCGGATCAAATATCCAAATCATAGTGGATTATGAACACGCGGTAACAAGCAGAGACTCGCGAAAGATGTGACCCCGTCGCCCCGTCTCGAGGACTTGCGGCAAGGGCTAAGAATGCCCGGTCACGCCTCATAGTTATCTCACGGGCACCCTGCAGGTCAACCCGACCCCTCATTACTCACAATTAAGCTTGCGCGGGTACCCCTCAGGGCCGACCCATCTTTAGTGGCATGGTTCAGTGTAAAGTCATAGTAACCATACTAACTGTGTGTCTAACACCAAGGGGAACCCTGAGGAACCACCCTCGGTGGATTCCACTCGATGTAATTATCAAGGTGAACGTAAGAGGAACCACCCTCGAGGTTCATACTTGAGGGGTTGCACGACAGAGTCGTATCGGAAGTGGTTAAGGAGGAAATCACCTTCGATTACCACGACCGAATAGCTACACCACAGAGATCTCATCAGGAGTGATGTATGAGGTTCCACCCTCGGCACTCGATGGTAACTCTGCAGAGTAGAGCAACAAAAGGGGCGTGATGTGATGTGAGGTGTCGGGCTCTGGTCGTCTACCACATTGATCGAGTCGTCGATGATGATGCTGGGGCAACAAGGACAAGGTGGGGGTCACTGATGGATCACTAACCAACCTATACTAAGCAGTTTAGAATAAGCAGGTAACAAAAACAGGCTATGCATCAGAGTAGGATCATACAGAAAGCAGTAGCAGTTCTAATGCAAGCATGAGAGGGAAAGAAAATGGGCGATATCGGAATGCTCAAGGGGGTTTTGCTTGCCTGGAAGCTCTACTGAAAAGGAAGAAGTGTCGTCGACGTAGTCGATCACCGGGGCATCATCGGTCTCGGGGTCTACTGGAGAGAAGAGGGGGAAGAAATAGTAAATATAAGCAAACATATGCAACACAAAGCATAACAAGGCATTACGCGGTGCTAGGGCTGACCTAACGCAGTACTAGGCGTTGCAGACGGAGAGGGAAAACATCCGGATGGGTTTTTCCAACATATGACATTTTCCGGACAGATGAAAAGAGAGGGGACGGTTCCATGTTCAGCATGCTAGGAGCATGTGACAGATGAACGGATCGCGTATTCAGATTCGTTGGATTTTTCTGAGCAACTTTCTATATAAAACTTTTTCATCCGAGTTACGGATTAATTATTATTAATTTACAAAGTTTTATTGATTTTCTGAAACTTTCAGGAATTATTGTAAATCAAAATATTCACTGGATACTGCTATGTGCACACATAGAACTACACACAGTAGTGGTTTCAGAGGATGACCAGTGGGTCGGTCAACGCTGACGAAGCAGCGGTCAAAACAGGCACGTGGGGCCACTGGGTTTAGTTTAATTAAAGCAAAAAACAAACCGCGTTTAATTAGACAACAGGGCCCTACTATCATGCACTCAGGGGGGTTTAGTGCCTAATTACGGGCCACGTCAGCGCCTAGTCGGCGACCAATGCCGCGCTAATCCAACGCGGTGGAGGAGCTCCGGCCGGTCGATTCCGGCAGCAGCTGGATACGCAGCTGGGTCCGTTGGGCAGCGGCCGTTGCAGCGTGCCCAACGATGGGGACGACCGGCGCTGGGGTGGACTACAGGGGGGCGGCAGCGAGCTCGAGCCGCTGTGCAGGTCGGCTGTAGCCGCCGCGAGCACGACAGAGCGGGCGCGGGGGTTGCGGTGGCTAGCGGCGATGAGGGCCGGCGGGGTCACGCGCGGGAGGGCGCGGCCAAGCCGCGGTTGGGCACGCGCGGGGCTAGGCAGCTATGGGTCACGGTGGCTGCGGTGTGTAGGGGTGGGGCACGACAGCGACGTGGCAAGCCGGAGGCAGCGTTGGGCTCCAGGCATGTGCTGAGCACGATGCGGTGCTCGGCAGCGAGGTATGGCGGCGCTAGCTACGTCGGCGACGGAGCAGAGCGGCGACGAGCTTCGGCTCGAATGGCGATAGGGGCTACAGGCATGAGTACGCGGAGGGGACGGAGGGGAAATGACTGCAAGCTCACCAGAGGAGCACACAGAGGCTCGGTGGTTGCTTAGGAGCAGCAGAACGGCGATGTTCGTCGGGGAAGCTCGTCAGAGCCAAAGATGAAGAAGAGGTCGTGGGCGTCGGAGGAGAGGCGCGGAGCTCGAGTTCATGGTCGAGGTCGACAAGGAGGAAGGCAAAGAGGGTCGTGGATGCGTAGGGGCGGCTGGCGCGCCTCCTAGACGACGTCTCCAGGCACGGGGGCGCCGGTGGCCGCGCGGCGAGGAAGCGACGGCGACAAAGGCGGAGAGAGCGAGGGGAGTATGGCACGGTGTAGTGGAGCGGAGGGATGAGTGGGGGTGGAGATCGAGGGGGCGCGCTCGAGGAGCCGGAGGGGGAGTCCTTATCCCCTCCGGGACGGTGCCGGCGCGGTGGTGCGAGGCGACCGCGCACGCGGTCGCTCGAACAGGAAGGCGACCGGGGGAGCGTGGGAGACTGGGCTGGTTCAGTGGGCCGAGGCCCAGGTGGGGGTAGAGGGTGTGCTCTCCTTCTTTTCCTTTCTGTTGACTTTGCTTTTCTTTTTATTATTTTTTAGTTTCCTTTATTTTCAAAAATAAAATAGCTTTATAAAATACAAATCTTGCACCTAAATTAGTAATTTAACTTAGTCCACTGCTAGAATTAACTTGGCACCAAAATAAAGTAGTTTAGTATTTTTATAAACTAAAAATCATTTAAATAAATGATTTAATCACTGTTTTAAAATAGTTTATGGCACTTAGACAGTTTTCAAAAATCTTGGTTCACCACCAATATTACCATAAGAATACTTTCCACATGATGAACATTTTAGTTTTCATGTTTGAGTATTTTTGAATTTCACTCAGAATTTGAAATTGAATTCAACTGGAATTTGAAATGAGAGAGAACCAAAGATGGCCAAACACTTATTTAGCAGAATGATTAACTTAACCCAGGGGTTACTGTAGCATCATTACACCAGGGTGTTACAACTCTCCTCTAAAAGAAATTCCCGTCCTGAGAATTAAGAGGTAGAAGGGAACAAGTCGGGGTATTCAGCCCGGAGGTTATCTTCGCCTTCCCAAGTGGCTTCATCTTTAGTATGATTCGACCATTGCACCTTGAGGAACTTGGTAACCTTCTGGCGGGTTCGACGTTCAGCTTCTTCAAGAATGCGGATCAGATGCTCTTTATAAGTGAAATCATCTTGCACTTAAATGAATTTCGTATCCACTTCACGTTCCGGGTCCTTGAAGCAATGACGAAGTTGCGACACGTGGAAGTCGTCATGGACGTGAGAGAACTGAGGTGGCAACTCCAGTTGACGAGCCACCAGTCCCAGACGGGCGAGAATACGGAAGGGACCAATGTAGCGAGGAGCTAGCTTGCCCTTGACTCTGAACCGATGGGTGCCTCTCAAAGGAGTGACACGCAGATAAGCTTGTTCACCAGGTTGATAAGTTGAACCCCAGTGTTTGCGATCATAATTTCTCTTCTGGCAGGACTGGGCCGCCTTGAGATTATCCCGAACAATGCAAACATGTTCTTCAGCTTGTTGAATAATGTCCGAACCAATGAGCACTCGTTCCCCAGTTTCTGACCAATTCAGAGGGGTTTGGCACTTACGTCCATAAAGCACTTCGAAGGGTGCCATCTTCAAGCTGGCTTGTTAACTGTTGTTATAAGATAACTTCGCATAAGGGAGAGATTCTTCCCACTTCTTGCCGAAAGAAATAACACAAGCCGAAGCATGTCTTCAAGAATTTGATTGACTCATTCAACTTGGCCTTAGGATTGGGGATGATAAGCAGTGCTCCAGGTAATTTGAGTTCCCATTGCCTCTTGGAAACTATCCGAGAACTTTGAAGTGAAAATACTGCCGTGGTCTGAACTGATCTCCTTCGGAATGTCGTGGGGTGACACAATTAGGGAGATATATAAGTTTGCTAATTGACTAGCCATGATTGTCTCCTTGACTGGCAGAAAGTGAGCAACCTTCGAGAATTGGTTGATGACGACAAAGAGAGCATCATTACCTTTCTAAGACTTGGGAAGGCAAGTGACAAAGTCCATCTGAATCTTATCCCATTTCCATTCAGGAAAAGGGAGATGTTGTAGAAGTCCAGCCGGTTTCTGATGTTCTGCTTTAACGCGACGACAAACATCACATTCTTTGATATATCGAGCAATGTCTTGCTTCATTTTAGACCACCAGTACTTCTGACGAATGTCTAAGTACATCTTGGTACTTCCCGGATGAATAGAGAGATAGAGAGGGGTGTCATGCACTTATTTCATTACCTTCTCTGTCATAAGCTCGAACCGGGGTACTACAATACGATCTCTGAAGTATAAGGTTCCATCTTCACCAAGTGAGAAGTCTCTGGATTTCTCTAAGGCAAGATCCTTTTTCATCAAATCAACGTGATCATCTTTGGCTTGTGCAGTCTTAATAACTTTGATAAGAGTTGGTTCCAAGACAAGGTTAGTCAGAGAACCCTGTGGAACTAGTTGAAGGTTCAGCTTGCATAGCTCTTCATAAAGGCGAGGTTGAGCTTTGAAGCCCATGTGATTGTTGCAATAGGATTTGCGTCTCAGAGCATTGGCCATGACATTAGCCTTACCAGTGGTATAGGATATACCGCAGTTGTAGTGAGCAATATCTTCCATCCATCGCTGCTGACAGAGGTCTAATCTGGCTGAGTAAACAGGTACTTCAGACTCTGATGATCAGTGAAGATCTCGCAACGATTACCGAGAAAAGGTACTGTCTCCATAGCTTCAGTGCATAGATAAATGCAACAAGCTCGAGGTCGTGAACTGGGTAGTTTTCTTCGTGAGGACGCACTTGACGGGAGGCATAAGCAATCACTCTACGCTCTTGCATTAGGACACAGCCTAATCCTTGTCGTGAAGCGTCGCAATAGATGACGAAGTCTTTGCGAGAATTAGGGGGAGCAAGCACTGGGTGTGACGCCCCAAGACCGACGCTCCAGAGGCCTTTCTTGTTTTCGGGTTTCGTCATGTGATTTGTTTGGTTCGTTGATTTCGTCTTTGCATCTTTTGCATTGCATCGTGTCATCATGCCATCTTTTTCTCAACAATCAAATCGTATGGATCTTCGATCCATTTAAACCGAGGGAATTCACATGGTGATTCTCTTTATAACATATCCTCCCAATATTATTAGGGAGCTATAATATATATTCCATCCTTATGGAATCAACCAAAACACACTTGCATCTTTCTCTTGCCACCAAATCCCTCATCTAGTCGAAACCCAACCACTAGTTTCTTTCTTTCATTTTTGCCCATTCATTGTGAGTGACATTTTTCTATCACATAAAAAAGTTCATTCTTTTCCTATAATTTTTGGACCATGCCACTTACCTCCCTGCCAAATCTCATCCATTTTCCGAGCTGTTTTGGTTGGGTTAGAAAAATGCGTCAAGTTTGAATTAATTCGAACTTGGATTATTTTTTCTACTTACAAATTGCCAAAGCATTTTATTCAAATATCTCAGAAACCCAGGATCACAGGGATATTTTTATATACTCCATACTCTTCTCCTTACTCCTTGATCTTTTCTTGTAACTTCTGTTTTTTAAACAGTATACAAGAATAAGAGGGAGAGAGAAGAAAGCTAGCTGGGCCTCCCTACTGCTGCGCCAGCCGCAACCTGCAGCTAGGCCGGCCCATTCGGCCCACGGCCAAGGCCCAGCTGGCCCTGCCTATCTAACCCTATGCGTCACCCCCGATCCCATCTTGCTCCCCTGCTTGTTCCATCCAGCGCCGCCAGGGAGGAGCCTGATACCCATCCCCGTGCACTCGAGCCCCTCCTCCCTCTCGATCACCCACGCCGGAGCCCCTCTCCTCGATCCTCACCCTCCCCTTGCCTCTGCCATGCCGGCCTGCGCCGCCACCATCGTGCGACCCTCCACCGTGCCACCACTCACGCACGCACACCACCTGCAGCGGCGCTACTTCCCTGGAGGCCGCGCCCCAGCAAACTCCTTCGTCTCCCCTCCATCGCCTCCCCGCCATGGCGCCCGCGCCTCCAGCAGAGCTGCGCCAACAGCGCCGCCAGCGACCCCTTTTTCCTCTGCCGTTGTGCGTCGTTTTGGCCAGCGAGCCCATTTCCTCGAGCTGCTTCGTCGCCCGCAGCCGCCAGCCTCCCGTGCCCGTCTCCGTGCTCGGGCCGCCACCTCGCCGCAAGGAGAGCGCCCTTGTCCCTGCCTTCGCGCCTCCCCGACCCGTGCTCGCCGTTTCCCGCTCCTCCGGCCACCTCCACCCGTTCCCCGTCTCCGGCGCTACGCTAGACCTCCCCCATGCCTCGCTAGCTTCTGCTGCGCTACCGTGTTCTTGTTCGTCCTCTGCTCACACCTCCATCCAGGGCCGCCTCTCTTCGTTATCCACCAAGACCCGAGGCCCTTGTTGGCGTTGCTTCGTTTTGGATGTGCCATCCTTTCCGACAAGTGTATGACAACAAGGTGACGCGCCAAGTACCTTACCGATGACCTGAATATCTACGTAACGTGTAGCGCTACCGCCGTCTTCGGAATCTCCAAGAACACCAAGTACCTTGACGCCTGATGCCTAGAATGACTACCGTCTCCAAAGACCCATGAACCAAAAACTTCAAGTTCGACTACCGTCACAAGGATGAGACCGGCATGTCCGAAGACCCCAAGTACCACGACAACCTCGAAGGGATTCAAATCTATCAAGTTCCTCTACCGATGACTCGAACGCCTACGAAAACGTGTACCACTACCGTCGTCGAGATTGCGAGAACCTCTACCGACGACCTCGGAGCGTGTACGATGACCGTTGTTGAAGACCTGTACCTCTACCGCTTCACGAACATGAACGACTAACTCCACCACGAACGTCCTGAGAACGTCTACCTCCTCTACTTTGCACCGAACCCGAACCGCTCCGTGAACGCACGCTTTGAAGGTATAACCCCAAGACGACCGTCCGAGAACGATTGCTTGTGTTGTATGAGATGCACCCTTTGTCTGCACCGTGTCCGTAGTATCTCTCGCTTCCATGCCATCGACTCATGGGACACCTGGTATTCGGGAGCGCCCCACCATCTTTTGCACGCATCCGCACACTTCTCCTTTGCATCGGTATCTCAATCGAGTTATCGGAACCGGAACGTTGCCGTGGCATCATTTCGTTATCGTTGCCGTGGCACCCCTTTTGTTTCCGCCACGATGACAAATGCCTCTTAACCTGCTCATGTCAACATTTTCACAAAACTTGCCTAAAACTTGCACATGTCATCCGCATCATGTTAACAACATTAAGATGTTTAAAATTGTTGGTTGCATTAAATTGCTAAATGCATATGGGGATTTATTGGAGGTGTTGTTGTTGTTGTTTCCAGCCTCATTTAAACTTTCTTAAATGTGTAGTTTTCATATGCTTCACCTCTTGCCATGCTTAACAACATTTAAAATTGTTGGGTACATAAACAAGAGAGAACTAAATAATTGATGTGGTGTTTCGTCAATGTGCAACTCGTTGTATATTGAGCTCCACATAACCTATAGTTTTGCTTGTGCACTTTGCCATGCCATGCATATTTAAACCGGACATGCATCATTCTTGATTGTGCATCATGCCATGTTCATGTGGTGGTTGTTTACTATGTTGCTTGCTTCTTTCCTCGGGTCCATTCCGGAGTTGTGAGGATTCGTTCAACTCCGCCCGTTTGTCACATGGACTCGTTCTTCTTCCTTGCGATTTCAAGCAAGATGACCATACCCTCGAAATCACTTCTATCTTTGCTTGCTAGTTGTTCGCTCTATCACTATGTCGCGCTACCTACCACTTGCTATATCATGCCTCCCATATTGCCATGTCAAGCCTCTAACCCACCTTTCCTAGCAAACCGTTGTTTGGCTATGTTACCGCTTTTGCTCAACCCCTCTTATAGCGTTTCTAGTTGCAGGTGAAGTTGAAGTTTGTTCCATGTTGGAACATGGATATGTTGGGATATCATTATCTCTTATTTAATTAATGCATCTATATACTTGGTAAAGGGTGGAAGGCTTGGCCTTATGCCTGGTCTTTTGTTCCACTCTTGCCGCCCTAGTTTCCGTCATACCGGTGTTATGTTCCTTGATTTTGCGTTCCTTACATGGTTGGGTGTTATGGGAACCCCTTGACAGCTCGCTTTGAATAAAACTCCTCCAGCAAGGCCCAACCTTGGTTTTAACATTTGCCACCTAAGCCTTTTTCCCTTGGGTTCTGCAGACTCAAGGGTCATCATTATTTTAAACCCTCGGGCCAGTGCTCCTCCGTGTGTTGGTCCAAACTGGGCGATGTCCGGTGCCCCCTGGGCAACCAGGGTCTATGCCAACCCGACGTCTGGCCCATCTGGTGTGCCCTGAGAATGAGATACGTGCGACTCCTATCGGGATTTTTCGGCACATCGGGCGGCTTTGATGGTCTTGTTTTACCATAGTCGAAATGTCTTGTAACCGGGATTCCGAAACTGATCGGGTCTTCCCGGGAGAAGGAATATCCTTCGTTGACCGTGAGAGCTTGTGATGGTCTAAGTTGGTACACCCCTGCAGGGTATTAAACTTTTGAGAGCCGTGCCCACGGTTATGTGGCAGATTGGAATTTGTTAATATCCGGTTGTAGAGAACTTGGCATTTAACTTAATTAAAATAAAACAATCGCGTGTGTTTCCATGATGGTCTCTTTTCGGCGGTGTCCGGGAAGAGAACACGACCTTGTGTTATGCTTGAACATAAGCAGTTTTCAGGATCACTTCTTGGTCACTTATAGCTTCTCGACCGTGCGTTTCTTCTCTTCTCGCTCTTATTTGCGTATGGTAGCCACCATATATGCTTAGTGCTGCAGCTCCACCTCATTACCCTATCCTACCCATAAGCTTAAGTAGTCTTGATCTCGCGGGTGTGAGATTACTGAGTCCTCGTGACTCACAGATACTTCCAAACAGTTGCAGGTGCCGATGATACTAGTGCAGGTGACGCAATCGAGCTCAAGTGGGAGCTCGATGAAGATCTTGATCGTTGTGTTGTGTCTTTTCCGGTTGATCAGTAGTGGAGCCCAGTTGGGACGATCGATGATCTAGCTTTTGGGGTTGTCTTCTTTTATTTTGGTTCCGTAGTCGGACCTTGATTGTATTCTGGATGATGTATGTTTAACTTGCATTTGTGTGAAGTGGCGATTGTAAGCCAACTCTTTATCCCTTTCTTATTTAGTACATGGGATTGTGTGAAGATTACCCCTCTTGCGACAAAACCACAATGCGGTTATGCCTCTAAGTCGTGCCTCGACACGTGGGAGATATAGACGCATCGTGGGTGTTACACTGGGGCAGATGTCAGCTTGTCCTTGAGTGCCTGGAAACTTTCTTGACGCTTATCAGTCCAATCAAACTTAATGCCTTTGTGTAGAAGATTGGTCAGTGGCTTGGAGATCTTGGAGAAGTTCTCGACAAAGCGGCGACAATAGCTAACTAGTCTAAGAAAGCTTCTCACTTGCTTGACAGTCTTCGGAGGGGCCCAGTCAAGAATAGCAAGAACGCGTTGTGGGTTGACGGAAATACCATCCTTGGAGATGACATGACTAAGGTAGGTGACTTCGGGTAACCAGAATTCGCACTTGGAATACTTGGCATAAAGTTGACGTTCTCGACGCTTCTCTAGAACAAGTCGAAGATGTTCAGCATGTTCTTCTTTGTTCTTTGAATATACCAAGATATCATCCAGATAGACTATGATGAACTTGTTGAGGTAATCCATGAATATGTAGTTCATCAGACAAGAGAATGTGGCTAGAGCATTGGTCAAGCCAAAAGACATGACGGTGTACTCGTAAGAACCATAACGAGTGACGAATGCGGTCTTTGGAATATCCTCTGCACGAACACGGATCTGGTGGTAACCCAACCTCAGGTCGAGTTCAGAGAATATCGATGAACCAGACAGTTGATCATACAGATCATTGATGCGAGGAAGGGGATATTTGTTCTGAATTGTAGCTTGGTTGATAGGACGGTAGTCTTGGACCAAACGGTTCGTTCCATCCTTCTTCTTGACGAAGAGAGAAGGTGCTCCCCAAGTAGAGGAACTTGGACGAATGAAACCCTTGCAAAGAGATTTGTCGATTTCTTCCTTAAGTTCAAGGAGTTCATGATGTGGCATCTTATAGGGTCGTTTGGCGATAGGAATGGTGCCTGGTTTCAAGTCGATGACGAACTCGACAGCCCGAGCAAGGGGTATTCCTGGAAGTTCTTCTGGAAAGACATCTTGGAATTCATGAACGACTGGAATGTGTTCAATGCCCTCAAGAGGTGCTGCATTCAACGCATTCAAAGCATAAAGTCGTGCTTCAGCATTTTGAACAATCTGAGCATGGTAGCTTACTATCTCATCGGAAGGATGTAGGAGATGAACGACTTTGGTGGCGAAACGATAGAGGCAGTATGTGATTTCAACCATCCAATTCCTAGAATGAGTTCAATATTGGAAGACTCCAGAATAATGGGAGAAACAAGGAATTCCAACCCTTCAATCTCAACGGGAACATCGCGACCAATCATGGTAGTTTGGCATCGGCCTGCATGGGTGCGTACCACTATCAGAGTGTTCATGGGCTCCCATCGAATGTCGTGTGCATATGCAAAACTTTCTAACATGAATGAATGTGATGCTCCTGAATCGAATAAAACAGAAGCCAGTACTGAATTAACGAGAAGAGTACCAATCACAGTGGCAGGCTGGTCTTGAGCTTCATCTAGATCAACATGATTAGCCTGACCACGACCATAAGGTCTGGCATAGTTGTTATGGGGTTGATTGTTACGGCCAGTTGAAGGCAGAGCTAGCTGGTTCTTTTTTTGATTGCACTCTTTGGCAAGGTGACCTGGACGGCCACATCTGAAGCACAGACCATCATTTGGGATTGTGAGTTGGAGCTTGGGGTGGTGCAACTCGAAGAGGCTGGCACTGCGGTGGAGGAGGCAGACGAGGTGCGGCATATAGGACTGTCTTGGTGCAGGTGCAGTTGGACGATACATGTTGTAGGGAACCCATATCCGACACTTCTGCGCTGACGGGTCTGAATATGAGCCAGCGTCACGAATGCGCCTGAGGGATCCCTGGTGTTCCTGAAGACCAGTCTCAACCTGAATAGCCTTGTTCACTAAGGTGGCAAAGTCGGCAAAGTCATGAATGAGTAGTGCTAGCTTGATATTAGGGTGAAGTCCATCACAGAACTTTTCTTGCCTATGAGAATCAGTTGCAATGTCTTCTTCAGCATAACGAGACAAGTCCAGAAATTCCCGTTGATAAGCATCTACAGTCTTGTTGCCTTGGGTGAGGTTGCGGAACTCACGCTTCTTCTTGTCCATGATTCCCTGAGGAATGAAGCGGGCATGGAAAGCAGCTTGGAAATCCAGCCAAGTGATGATTGTTCCAGCCGGCAGAGTACGCCTGTGGATGTCCCACCATTGAGCAGCGGGACCCTTGAGGAAGAAGGATGCGAAGGTGACATAGCTTGCAGGGGCTACATCAGCAGACTCCATCTCCTAGGTGATATCACGGAGCCAGTCATCAGCATCAAGGGGTTGAGTTGAGCTGCGGTAAATAGTTGGATCGAGGTGCAAGAAGTCCTGCAGAGTTACTGGGGCTGGCTGCTGATTCATATCGGACGAGGAAACTGAGCCATCATTCCTTCCATGAACTGGCGGTTCAGCTCAAACTTTTGCATCATTCAGGCCATAAATTCAGGCGGCGGTGGAGCGTTACCACCACGGCCACGACCAGCGGGTCTAACCATCCTGCTAACATGTAACAGGGGTAGTTCAGCATCGAGCATTTGTAAAGACAAAGGAGCATACATGATGAAACATGCATAATGAAAGAGGTATGATGGATACCACATAGTAGTCAACACGATAGTGTGTGTACTATTCAAGATACTATTCTAAGGAATAACTATGGCTTATCCAACTTGGGGGTGAATGTGGTCACGGGATCCTAATGTTAGAGTTAGTAAATTCGTTTAACCCGAATGGAAAAGAGATCAGAGTCCCAGAGTATAGATGAGGAGTAAAAGATCCTAATACCACCCAATGGCAATGTGGGCCCGTACGACACACAACCAATGTTAGTAAAAGTTTTTCAGTGACTAGACTCAACGTCGGCCAAGGAGTTGGAAAGGGGATCCTACATGCAGTCGGCTCTGATACCAACTTGTGATGCGCTCGATTCAATCGTACACTAATCATACACGCAAAGGTGTACGATCAAGATTAAGGACTCATAGGAAGATATCACAACACAACTCTAGACACAAAATAAATAATACAAGCTTTATATTACAAGCCATGGGCCTCGAGGGCTTGAATACATAAGCTCGAATACACAAGAGTCAGCGGAAGCAACAATATCTGAGTATGGACATAAGTTAGACAAGTTTGCCTTAAGAAGGCTAGCAAAAAAGCAACATCGATCGAAAGGCAAGGCCTCCTGCATGGGAGCCTCCTAACTACTCTTGGTCGTCGGCGGTGTCCACATAGTAGTAGGCACCCTCATGGTAGTAGTAGTCATCGTCAGTGGTGTCGTCTGGCTCCTGGGCTCCACCATCTGGTTGCAGCATCCGGGAAGAATGGAAAGTGGTGGAAAAAGGGGAGGAAAGCAACCATGAGTACTCATCCAAAGTACTCGCAAGCAAGGATCTACACTACATATGCATTGGTGTCAATGAAATGGGTTGTATCTGTGGACTGAATTGCAGAATGTCAGAAGAGAAAGGGGGAAAGCCTAGCCTATCGAAGACTAGCATCTTCAAGCAGCTCCAAGCATCTTGCAGCATTAGAAGAGATAAGAGTGGCATATTATAATTAGTAAGTATGTTGTAACATTAGCGCCCAGAGATCACTTCCTCGACTCCCTGTGAGGAAACGATCTCGGAGCCATCATATCCATTACATGCCTCAACATCCAGTATCCAGTTCTAGTTGTATCGATCGGGATACAACTCCAAGTGTCCATTACCGTAGGACAGGCTATCGAGAGATGTTTTCATCCCTGCAGGTGTGCACCAACTTACCCACCATGCTTGATTAAATCCGGCCAGACACACTTTCCTGGGTCATGCTCGGCCTCGGCCAAACGATACGCCGCAACCGGACCTAGGCTTAATAGAGAGGTCGGCACGCCAGACTAAACCTATTCCCCCAGGAGTCATGGGCCATCGCCCCAGGAATTCCTGCACGTTGCGTACGCGGCCGGTGAGCAGACCTAGCTACCTCCTTCAGAAAGGCAGGTGCTTACCAGTCCAACCCGGCGCCAGGCGCTCAGTCACTGACGTCTATTAAGCTTCGGCTGATGCATACGACGCAGAACTCCCATACTATGCCCATGGATCGAATATCCAAATTTTAGTGGATTAGGAACGCGCGGTAACAAGCAGAGACTCGCGAAAGATGTGACCCCGTCGCCCCGTCTCGAGGACTTGCGGCAAGGGCTAAGAATGCCCAGCCACGCCTTGTAGTTATCTCACGGGCACCCTCCAGGTCAACCCGACTCCTTATCACTGGCAATTAAGCTCGCGCGGGTACCCCTCAGGGCCGACCCGTGTTTAGTAACATGGTTTAGTGTAAAGTCATAGTAACCATAGTAACTGTGTGTCTAATAACAAGGGGAACCCTGAGGAACCACCCTTAGTGGATTCCACTCGATGTAATGATCAAGGCGAACGTAAGAGGAACCACCCTCGAGGTTCACACTTGAGGGGTTGCACGACAGAGTCATATCGTAAGTGGTTAAGGAGGAAATCACCCTCGATGACCACGACAAATAGCTACACTACAGAGATCTCATCAGGAGTGATGTATAAGGTTCCACCCTCGGCACTCGATGGTAACTCTGCAGAGTCGAGCAACAAAAGGGGCGTAATGTGATGTGAGGTGTTGGGCTCTAGTCGTCGATCATGTTGATCGAGTCGTCGATGATGAAGCAGGGGCAACAAGGACAAGGTGGGGGTCACTGATGGATCACTAACCAACCTATACTAAGCAGTTTAGAATAAGCACGTAAGATATGAAAGCAGGTAACAAAACAGGCTATGCATCAGAGTAGGATCATATAGGAAGTAGTAGAAGTTCTAATGCAAGCATGAGAGGGAAATAAATGGGCGATATCGGAATGCTCAAGGAAGTTTTGCTTGCCTGGAAGCTCTGCTGAAAAGGAAGAAGTGTCGTCGATGTAGTCGATCACCGGGGCATCATCGGCCTCGGGGTCTACCGGAGAGAAGAGGGGGAAGACACAGTAAATATAAGCAAACAGATGCAACACAAAGCATAACGAGGCATTACTCGGTGCTAGGGGTGACCTAACGCAGTACTAGGCATTGCAGACGGAGAGGGAAAACATCTGGAGGGGTTTTTCCGGCGTCTGACATTTTCCGAAAAGATGAAAAGAGAGGGGACGGTTCCATGTTCAGCATGCTAGGAGCATGTGACAGATGAACGGATCGCGTATTCGGATTCGTTGGATTTTTCTGAGCAACTTTCGTATATAAAACTTTTTCATCCGAGTTACGGATTAATTATTATTTATTTACAAAGTTTTATTGATTTTCTGAAACTTTCAGGAATTATTAGTAAATCAAAATATTCAATGGATACTTCTAAGTGCACACACAGAACTGCACACAGTAGTGGTTTCAGAGGATGACAAGTGGGTCGGTCAACGCTGATGAGGCAGCGGTCAAAACAGACATGTGTGTCAGCGTTCTAGGAATGGGGTTCCCCAGACTTGCCAGCCTGCGGCCCACGGCGTGGCTCTGCGAGCGGGCCCGTACGACCCATCTTCACCAACAAGCTTTCAAGACCCTCGCGAGGCAGACGACACCAGACCTCCTCAGTAGCGGCCTCACCAGGCTGGCTCACGAGGGGCGGGGAGTTCAAGGCAAGACAAACCTCGCGAGGTTCTAGTGACATAAGCCATGACGACCAAGGCTAGGCGGGCGCCAGCGCGCACGGTGTCCTTGTTTCCACTTTGGTGCTAAGAAAGTAAGCGCAGGCGCGGAGTACCGTGGCGTCAAGCAAAGCTTTCCATATCGGTGCAATGAGACCAAGACCAGAAGGACGGCAAGACGGAGGTCACCATGGAGCCCAAGACGGCGTCACCACCAAAGCCTTTGGCAGGCGAAGATTGCTTTTGTCAGGATAAGCTGTACTGGTTGTCCCCTTTCAAATTGGCCGTTGGTGAATCCCTTCTCGCTCAATATTTGGGGAGAGGACCAGGGCCTCTATAAATAGGACTATCCACCACCATAGCCGAGGAGATCGATCGGACGGACCGAGAGAGACCAGAACAACCACAAGTTCACCGAGCACAAGAACACCTCTCCTTAGGAGGCTGTTCTTCCCCTTATACTGTTCACCCTCAGCCCAAGAGGCAATCCACCACCACCAAACTAGAGTATGGTATTACACCACGATGGTGGCCCGAACCAGTATAAATCTTGTGTCCTTTGTGTTGCGAGTTCATCGAGTTAGCCCGTGAGATCTTAGCAAGGCTAGGACGCGGATCGGTACGGGGAGATATTCGCACGCACCCCAGTGTTCGAACCTTGAGGGTTTTGCCAGAATTCGTGATCCGACATTTGGCGCGCCAGGTAGGGGTGCGCCGGAGCCTCTATCCTGCCTGTCGATTCACCAACGCTCGACAGTACAAATGTCCAACGACTCAAGGACCAACGCCGACCGCTGGGCAGCCTGGCCAGCCCGGGCGGCGCCGCCTGCCCAGGAAGACCTGAACCCCGCGCTCCAGGCAGCACGAGCGCCACCTGACACTGTAGGGCGCGGGCGGCGCGGCCAGGCGCCATCCATCCTCACCCCACGACAGGCGTGAGCTGCTGCAAGGGCCGCAAGCCACGCCGCGGCAACGGTGCTGCACACCCGGAGGGAGTAGGCAAACATGCGAGCTGCACTCACAGTGGCACGGGAGCTTCTACGGTGCCGGCTGATGGAGAGCGGCCGGGATGCACTGCTGGAACGCGTCCCCGAGCTACTGGACGCTGCAGCTTCAGGAGCGTCATCCTTCTGTTCTCTTCTCATGCCACAAGCTGCGGCCGGGTCGCATGGCGAGCCATGCCGCGCCCGCGTGCCTATAGGCGCACTACCAGGCTTCATCGACACAGGCGCGACCAACGAAGCTGGAAGACGACCCTGGCTCGTTCCTCGAGCCGGGCTAGGAGGATATGCTAGAGGCCGACACCTTTCAGGACCCCTCCGAAAGCCTCGCGAACCGTGCCGGTGACAAAAGCTATAGGGTACCACTAATTCCTCAGGAACAGGCTTACGCTAACCATGGTGCACAGGGGGATTAGGTCGCAGCAGCAGATGGTGGTCCCGGCTCGTCGGCCTCCCTCCCGCCAGGGGGGCACGCTGGGGGCTGCAGGAAGGAAGCCAGGATGAAGGCCCTCCCTAGCGCCGTTCAGAACAAGGCGTCCCCCGGAGGAAGGCACTCTGCCGGAAGGTGCTCCAGAGCCTACCCCTGGCGGATGACATGTGGTCACCGAGGGCGCCGCTGGCGTCCCCTCTGCCCTCGTTGGTGCCGTCCTGGTTTCCGGTTGTCCTAACGGTGGTAGGGGCGGCGCAAGGCGGGGCCCTCGTCTGGCGATATGAAGTAAGGCTCATGCCTATGAAGATCGCCGCCCGTGACACTCTCACCTAATAATGAGTGGGGTTGTACATGCCTCGGAGTCTCAGGAGTGCCGCCCTCAGGCCTCAGGGGCTCCCTCCCACGTCCTAGTGGAAGCACTTAGCTCCGCGCTGCTGAGAAGACTTGAGGACAAGAAGACTAGACTAGGTGCCAGACGCGGCCATTTGCTTTGGATCCCTTTTCTGTAGCCTTGCCTTCTGGATTTGGATTTGAGTTGAAGTTGAATTTTCATTGATGCGCGCGGGGGTGCCTTTTCTTGTTCGAGCGATTTCTTGTTGTCTGGTTCTTGCCTTATTTCGGAGTTCGTGCCTGTTTCTTCCCCCTCGCGGTCCCCTCGCGAGCGGGGCTGAGCAAGACGCACACGCACCACGCGCATGCCGCGCCACGGCTAGCACTTGCTTATCACGCGGCCCCCTCGGGCGTCTCGACAAGTTCCTCAGGAGCTTCCAACCTCACGAGCAGGTTTGGGCTCGTCCAGGCTAAGGTAAACCACAACAACAACTTTGCCCCGGAATACGTGAGTTCACGAAGACACATATTCGACTCGACCTAACAAGATAAAGGCAGTAGCAAATTTACATGAGGGGCTTCCCCTCCAAAAATGCTCTTACAACTTCTAGGGCTGCGCTCGAGCTTCTGTGTGCAGGACAAACAGCTGGGAAACAACGGATCAGTCAGACATGTCACTCGCTGCATCCCCCGGATCACCCCCAGATGCGTCGCTGGCATCGCTGACATCATCGCTGGCATCACGATCGCCTCCACCAGCACAACCATCACCGTCGTTGACCACATCGCCCGCGTCCGCCGCGACCACCACCCCATCATCATCGAAAGTGAAGGCCCTGACCAGCGCGTCCACATTGTCTTCCACCCATCGCGACAGGTCGCCCCGGATGGCCTCGGGTACGGGAGCGATGGCAGCGTCAAAGTGGAAGTTGGGGTCGGTGTTCTGGAGATGGCTGAAGACGCGAGAGAATGCACACCTGAGTAGGCCGCAACTCCTCTCTTCAACAAGTTGGCAAGCCCTCTCGGAACGGTTCTCCAGGCGCGTCACCACGTCAGCGAAGAAGCGAAGGTGGCTGTCGTAGTCGTTCACATTGGGATGAGGAGCACTCTCGTCACAGATGTGGCCCAGGGCGACATTGGCCCTGTTCCTGTTGTCCTCGGGCATGGGGGCGTGCACGCGCTCCAGCGTCTGCCGCTAAAGCACTTCCTCCTTGTTCTACCGCGCGACGGACTCGGCATCAGCAACCCGCTGCTGAAGAGGGATCAACTCAGCGCGGGCAGAGGCCAGTTCGGCCTGCACCGAGACCATGGCGGCTGCGGCGGCTTCCTCGCGTCGCTCCACCTCGGTCAACCTGGACTTGAGGGCAGTAGTCCTACCGGCGGCCCCAGCTTCCACGAGCTTCAGCTTCAGGTTGTACCTGCTCTCGAGATCCGCGCGAGCCTCGGCCACCCAGCGATCAACCTCCTCTTGGGCCCTGGCCTTGCACGCGCCAACTTCATCCTCCGCCAGGGCAACTTGACTCTCCCTCGTCTCCAGTCGTTCGAGCTCAAGGCTATGCTCCACGACTTCTAGCGCCTGCGCTGCTCACGCTTCCGGATCTCTTCCTCTTCGGCGGGTGTCCCCCTCAACGACGCAAGGGCGGCCCTGCGTGCCTCCACTTGCTGATCCAAGATAGCGCTCCAGGCTTGGAGCTCCCATGCACGCTTCTCCAAGATCTCGCGACGGCGATCAACTTCCCAAGCCTCTTCCAGAGCTCGGGAGCAGGCCTCACGAGAGGCACTGGTGGCTCCTGAGCTTGATAGCCACCTTCAACTTATGCCGCTCCCCCACCAGCCGAAGACCCTCAGTCATGAGGCGCGTGTCCACATCCACGAGCTCTTTACCAAGCCGGTTCATCGCGCCCATCGCCTCCTGAAAGAGCTCATGACGAACGAGGCTCCTTTCTTGCACCGACTCGAGCATGCTGCTGACTTCATCCTCCATCGCGGGAACCATGGATGGGGCCCGAAGCGACTCGCCCCCTTTCGGCAGGGGGCTGGGGGCTGGCACCCTCCCATTTGCGGGATGGGCCTCGCGAGGGGCCGAAACTAGTGAAGGCCTGCTGCTTGAAGAAGACCCCAGGATCGAAGCCAACCAGCCGTTGTCCACGACCAGTGGAGGAACCCTTGGCACACTTGTTGTGCTCCGAACAAGGCCGCGAAGAAAAGACGGTGAAGGCGCGAGCTCAAGACACCTTGTCGATGGGCCGACTTCCCCGGTTGGCTCCACACCATGAGTAGAGCGCGGGCTTGAAGCAGTCAAGTCTAGTGGGAGAAGCGAGGCGAGAGGAGGTTGCTTCTAAGGAGATCTTGCGGCCTTGGCGGAAGGAATCCTGAAGATATATCATCAGGAAGGGAAGCAACACATGGAGAATCACCAAGATAAGGTACTTACTCATCAACGGCGATGTACTTTCTCTGTTTTAACGGCCTGAAGGTGCCTCTGCTTGGGGACCCCTTCCTCTTGCGGAGCTCGTCGAAGTCCATGCAGATCCGACCGAAGCGCTGGACATGGCGGCCCACATGAGGCGCATCTGGAGAAGCGCTCGAAGGGGCAGTCTCAAGAGCGCCAAGCTGAGGGGAGCCACCAGGCTGTACCTCACAACGACCTGTCGAGGTCTCAGGAGCCCCGGCCTCGGGATACGTGGGCTGCGTCGCCTCCTCAATCGCCGCCCTAGGGCAAGAGTCGCGAGTTCCTGAGGATGACGCCTTAGGAGCCCCGGGCGGCATCAGCATCTTGGCACCTTCGCCATCGGCCCCCAGCGGTGCTCGCCCCCTGCACCCACACTTGGGGCGAGCTCAGCGCCAGCAGCAGGAAGAGGAACCACGACGATGGGGTTCTCACGAGGCCGACTAGGCGCAGCCCCCACTCATCAAAGGCGGGCATCTGCTCCACGAATGTCGCCCTGTTCAAGCAACAGTACAGAAGGCAACTCTTCCTTGGCATGTCGTCTGGCAATGGAACACCCGTCAGGACCTCGAGAACCGTTCACCGCGCCTCGAGGGGGAGCCTGGACTCCTGAAGTCGCATGTGGTCCTTGCTGTTGAGAAAGGCCCACATTGGTTGAGAATGGCGTTGAAGCGGAGCGATTCGGCACCGGATGAACTCCTTCACCACCATAGGCGCAGTCACATCAAGGTCCTTAAGCCACCTCAGCCTGAGCCAGACAGGGGTAAGGTGCGAATCGGTGAGCCTCTGATGGCACCAACCGGAGCTGGGAATAGCGGGCGCTGACGGAGAAGACAGCAGGGGGCTGAGCACTCCTACATCAACAAATACCCATCGTGTCCGAAACCCGCTCGTGGATGGTGGGAGCTCGAAGTCAATCCCCGTGCCGGCCGTCGCCGCCACGGCCTGAAAGCTCAGGCATCCTGAGCTCTATCGGGGATCAACTCGGTGCAGCGAGAAGAAGTGTCGGAGAAGGGCCACTGAAGGGGCAATGCCTACCATGGCCTCACAAACAAAGGCGAAGACGACGAGAAGGGTCACTGATTGAGGATCAAGGTGCAGCATGTGGATCTGATAATGCTCAAGCACAACATTGAAGAAGGCGGAAAAAGGAGGGACCCAACCGGCCCAAAGGGCGTCGATGAAGAATGGGACCTCGGTGGCTGCCCGGTCGATGCGAGCATGAGACGCAGGCCAAGCCTCCGTATTTCCCCACTCATTGAAGCCAGAGGCAAGCATGGGACGCACCTTGCCCATGGACTCATCATTGATCACCAGCGATCGGCCAACTGCCGGCTCGGCGGCCGGAGGCGCACTAGCCGAAGACAGAGGTTTCTTCCCCTTATCCACTTATGTTAGCGCCATGACGATGGAGTGAGCAGAGCTCAGATTAGATTGGAAAGAGGAGCTGAGTATGGGAGAAGCAGAGGAATTGGAGGAGTATGGCGTAGGCGATGGAGGAATAACTGTGTTGGTTGCAGTGGCCGCATAGCCAGGCGGATTCCAAGGCAGCATGCGGAAGGGAAGACGCCCACATCCAATCAACCGCCATGCATCGACCGAGGCCATAGGCTATTGGGGCCCACGGTGCTCCGCACTTGCCCCTTGGCTTCATCTCTAAGCCAAGCCCGAGCGCGCCTTGGGCCCGGGGGCTACTATCGGCATTCTGGGAATGGGGGTCCCAGACTTGCTTGCCTACGGCCCACGGCGTGGCTCTGCGAGTGGGCCCGTACGACCCATCTTCATGAACAAGCTTTCAAGACCCTCGCGAGGGGCCAAGCCTCGCGAGGCGGACGACACAAGACCTCCTCAGGAGCGGCCTCACCAGGCTGGCTCGCGAGGGGCGGGGAGTTCAAGGCAAGACAAACCTCGCGAGGTTCTAGTAACGTAAGCCATGACGACCAAGGCCAGGCGGGCGCCAGGTGGGCGCCAGCGCGCACAGTGTCCTTGTTTCCTCTTTGGTGCTAAGGAAGCAAGCGCAGGCATGGAGTACCGAGGCGTCAAGCAAAGGTTTCCATATCGGTGCAACGAGACCAGGACCAAAAGGACGGAGGTCACCGTGGAGCCCAAGATGGCGTCACCACCTGAGCCTTTGGCAGGCGAACACTGCTTTTGTCAGGATAAGCTGTACTGGTTGTCCCCTTTCAAATTGGCCGTTGTTGGCTCCCTTGCCGCTCAATATTTGGGGAGAGGACCAGGGCCTCTATAAATAGGACTAGCCACCACCATAGCCAGGGGGATCGATCGGATGGATCGAGAGAGACCATAACTACCACAAGTTCACCGAGCACAAGAACACCTCTCCTCAGGAGGTTGTTCTTCCCCTTGTACTGTTCATCCTCAGCCCAAGAGGCAATCCACCAGCACCACAATGGAGTAGGGTATTACACCACCACGGTGGACCGGACCAATATAAATCTTGTGTCCTTTGTGTTGCGAGTTCATCGAGTTAGCCCGTGAGATCTTAGCGAGGATAGGACGCAGATAGGTAGGGGGAGATCTTCGCGCGCACCCCAGTGTTCGAACCTTGAGGGTTTCGCCGGAACCCGTGATCCGACAATGTGGGGCCACTGGGTTTAGTTTAATTAAATCAGAAAACTAATCACGTTTAATTAGACAGCGGGGCCCTATAGTCATGCACTCAGGGGGGTATTGCCTAATTACGGGCCATGTCAGCGCCTAGTCTGCGAACAACGCCGGCGCTAATCCAGCGCGGTGGAGGAGCTCCGGCCGGTCGATTTCGGCAGCAGCTTGATGCGCAGCTTGGTCCGTTGGGCAGCGGCCGTTGCAGCGCGCCCAACGATGGGGACGTCCGTCACCGGGGTGGACTACATGCGGGCGGCGGCAAGCTCGAGCCGCTGTGCAGGTCGGCTACAGCCGCCGCGAGCATGGAAGAGCGGGCGCGGGGGTTGCGGTGGCTAGCGGCGGTGCAGGCTGGTAGGGCCACGCGTAGGAGGGCATGGCCAATCCGCAGTGGGGCACGCACGGGGCGAGGCAGCTAAGGGTCACGGTGGCCGCGGTGTGTAGGGGTGGGGTGCGACAGTGACGACACAGGCGTGGATTGGGGCTAGGCTATGGGGCACAACAAGGCAAGCCGGAGGCCGCGTTGGGCTCTAGGCATGTGCTGAGCACGACGCGGTGCTCGGTAGCGAGGTATGGCAGTGCTAGCTACGTCGGTGATGGAGCAGAGCGGCAACGAGCTTCGGCTCTCATGGCGATGGGCACTACGGGAATGAGTATGTGGAGGGGATGGAGGGGAAATGACTCCAAGCTCACTAGATGAGCACACGGAGGCTCGGTGGTTGCGTAGGAGCAACAAAACGGCGACGTTCGTCAGAGAAGCTCGTCGGAGCCAAAGATGAAGAAGAGGACGTGGGCGTCGGAGGAGAGGCGCGGAGCTCGAGTTCGTGGTCGAGGTCGACAAGGAGGACGGCGAAGGGGGTCGTGGATGCATAGGGGAGGCTAGCGCGCCTTCCAAACGATGTCTTTGGGCACGGGGGCGCCGGTGGCCGCGCGGCGAGGAAGCGACGGCG